>NW_027182844.1:1040000-1172500 GCF_041146395.1 Eulemur rufifrons
CCTGACCCTGACCCTAACCCTTAACCCCTAACCCCAACCCTAACCCTAACCCCTAACCCTAACCCTAACCCCAACCCTAACCCCTACCCTAACCCTAACCCTAACTCTTACCCTAACCCTACCCTAACCCTAACCCTAAACCCTAACCCTAACCCCAACCCCTAACCCTAACCCCTAACCCTAACCCTAAACCCTAACCCTAACCCCTAACCCTAACCCCTAACCCCAACCCCAACCCCAACCCCTAACCCTTAACCCTTAACCCTACCCCTAACCCTAACCCTAACCCAACCCAACCCTAACCCTAACCCCAACCCCAACCCCTAACCCTAACCCTAAACCCTAACCCTAACCCTAATTACTATGTTGAGAATTATTTGCCAGTTTTTGCAGCACCTTTCACCATAATTGTGATAAGGTTCATCTCTGTCTCCTTGAAACGAAGAGGGCTTCCATGGAAAAACTATGCTGAGGCCCAGCTCACTTGGTGTGGCCGATACTTGATCCTGGAGCCTGGCAAGAATCCATTCTTCTAAGTATCATTGCACCATCCTTTTTCCATTATTTACAAAAGCAGAACACCTTTCACCATTTAGCATAAGGATCAGTCACTGGAAGGTAGGTTTTCGTGTGGGGTTGGGGGGGTGGTGGGAGGCAGACCATCTGTCAGTATGGTGGTTTGTTTATATTATCCCCAGAGAGGAGAAGTGGGCATGTGTGTGGCAGTTGAAAAGTGTGGATCCTGTTTCAGTCTTAGACCCCTCTATGCGTGGGCACAGGTAACTGGCTTGTTCCAAGAAGTATGTCACAGAGCTTTTGAAATAAACACTACATTGAGAGTTATTTGCCAGTTTTTGCAGCACCTTTCACGATAATTGTGATAAGGTTCATCTCTCCCTCCTTAAATCCAAGATGGCTGCGACGGAAAAAACTATGGTGAGGCCTAGCTAACTTGGTGTTGCTGATACTTGGTATTGGAGCCTGTTAAGAGACCACTCTTTCAAGTATCATTCCACCATCCTTTCTCCATTATTTTAAAAGGCAGAGCACCTTTCACCAGTGAGCATAAGAATGAGTTGCTGGAGGGGATGTTTTTATGTCGAGTCAGGGGGTGGTGGAGGGGCAGGCCCTCTGTCAGTCTGGTGATTTGTTTTTATTATCCCCAGAGAGGAGAGGTGGGTATGTGTGTGGCAGGTGAAAAGGGCAGATCCTGTTTCAGTCTTAGACTGAACAGGATCCGCAGTTTTCAGCCTGTTCCTTTAAGAATCATTTGATTCATCAGCTGGGACTCTACCAAGGTTCTATAGACCCCTCTATGAGTGCACCCAGTAAACTGGCTGGTTCCAAGAAGTATACCGCAGAGCTTTTGAAATAACTACTACGGTGAGAATTATTTGCCAGTTTTTGCAGCACCTTTCACAATAATTGTGTTAAGATTCACCTCTGCATCCTTAAACACAAGATGGCTGCCATGGAAAACACTATGCTGAGGCATAGCTCACTTGGTGTTGCCAATACTTGGTACTGGACCCTGGCAAGAAGCCAGTTTTTTAAGTATCATTCCATGATCCTTTCTCCACTATTTTAAATGGCAGAGCACCTTTTGGCAGTTAGCATAAGAATGAGTCGCTGGAAGGGACTTTTCTTGTGGGGTCGGGTGGTGTTTGGGGGTCAGGGCATCTTTCAGTCTGGCGGTTTGTTTTTATTAGGCCCAGAGAGGAGAAGTGGGCATGTGTGTGGCAGGTGAAAAGTGCTGATCCTCTTTCAGTCTTAGGGTGAAAGAGGATCAGCAGTTTTCAGCCCGTTTCTTTAAGAATCCTTTGATTCATCACCTGGCAATCTACCATGGTTCTCTGGACCCCTCAATGCGTGGGACCCTTTAACTGGATACTTCCAAGAATTATGCTGCAGAGCTTTTGAAATAACCACTACGTGGAGAATTATTTGCCAGTTTTTGCAGCACCTTTCACCATAATTGTGACAAGGTTCGTCTCTGCCTCCTTAAACCAAGCTGGCTGCCATGGACAAAACCATGCTGAGGCCTACCTCACTTGGTATTGCCTATACTTGGTACTGGAGCCTGGCAAGAAGCCAGTCTTTTAAGTATCATTCCACCAACCTTTTTCCATTGTTTTAAAAGGCAGAGCACCTTTTGCCAGTTAGCAAATGAGTTGCTGGAGGGCACGTTGTTGTGTGGGGTCAGGTGGTGTGTGAGGGGGCAGGCGCTCTGCCAGTCCAGTGTTTTTTTTTTTAATCCTCAGAGAGGAGAAGTTGGCATGTGTGCAGCAGGTGAAAAGTGCGGATCCTGTTTTAGTCTTAGACTGAAACAGGATCCACATTTTCTGCCCGTTCCTTTAAGAATCATTTGACGCTTCTTCCGTGAATCCACCATGGTTCTCTATAACCCTCTATGCGTGGCCCCAGGTAACTAGCTGGTTCCAAGAAGTATGCCATAGAGCTTTTGAAATAACCACTACGTGGAGAATTATTTGCCAGTTTTTGCAGCACCTTTCACCATAATTGTGACAAGGTACTTCTCTGCCTCCTTAATCCCAAGATGGCTGCCAGGGAAAAAACTATGCTGAGGCCTAGCTCACTTGGTGTTGCCGATACTTGGTACGGGAGCGTGGAATAAAACCAGTCTTTCAAGTATCATTCCACCATCCTTTTTCCATTATTTTAAAAGGCATAGCACCGTTTGCCAGTTAGCATAAGAATGAGTCACTGGAGGGGACGTTTTTGTGTGGGGTCGTGTGGTGTGTGTGGGGGGGCAAGCCCTCTGTCAGTCCAGTGGTTTGTTTTTATTATGCCCAGAGAGGAGAAGTGGGCATGTGTGTGGCAGGTGAAAAGTGCGGATCCTGTTTCAGACTTAGACTGAAACAGGATCCGCACTTTTCAGCCCGTTCCTTTAAGACTCCTTTGATTCATTCTCAATGATGGTGGAATGGTGGTGACCTCCTGGATTCGTGCTCCTGGAGTGGAAGGCATGGGTCTCCCACTGCCCACAACCCTAGAGGTTCACTTCCCCACAAGAACGGTGGTGTGAATCCATGGAGAATCAGCGTGGGACAGAGAGAGAGAGCAAGAAAAGACTGAGGTGATTAGGGAAATAAATCACCAAAATCTGGAGAGTGCGGGATGGCCAATAGAGAAGGGAGCACGGGACAGCTGTACCCACCTCACCAGAGAGTGGGGTGGGTTCAGCCCCACAGGAAAGCATCTTGTTCCCCCTCTGACCTCCACACCCACTCAATTGAGGATCTGCCTGAAGTCGGTGCAGAATCGCCACGGGAGATGTGGGGCTCTGCAGAGAGGAGACATTGGCAGGAGGCATTTTGGACCCTGGAGTGCTGTGCGCAGCTGACGCACCTAGCAACTGTCTCCTATACGCGGGCGGTGGGGCTGCTTTGGTCCCGGCTCTAGCAGATGCCAAACTGCCTCGTATAGGTGGGCGGCTGGATTCTCCCGGTCCCCGGCTCCTCTGGCCTCTGCCGGTCCCTGAGCATTCAACCCCAGTGACAGTGATCTGCAGACGGGCGGCCGCCATTGTCGGGGTCCACAGCCTAAACGCTGAGGAGCGATTGGGTACCGGGCGGCTCCCTGGGCGGCTCCCTTCCCTAGTCCACGGACCCTGACTAGGAGCTCCACCTTTGTGTGAACACTGAGTGGTTCCCCAGTCACGAGAGAGTAGAGCGTGGACCTTGCAGACATTGGGGTGGGGCAGACCATCGCCCGCGGGAACTGCAGTGGCTGGGGCGTTGGGCGAATGAGGGCACCGCTCCACTCTCCCTATCCACTGTCTTTCTCACAGAGAGAGACAGAAGCCACCTCGGGAGAGGAAGAGGGGCAGCCCCCCCAGCGGAGCTAGCAAAATCCTGAACAATATGTGAAGGGCTCCCCCTAGTGACAGAGGAGGCAGCTTACCTGGCACTCACAGTGTGCCCCTATCCAGACTAAAGCTGAAAGAAGGGATCTTAAGGATTCATTCAGATGGGAAGGGCTCAGCGAAGGAACTCTAGGAGTATAAAGAATCAAGCTGAAACCATGCCCTCAAAGAGGATTACTAGTTCTCCACCAATTAACACAGAGCAGATTCCAAATAGCAACATGTCACAGGAAGAATTTCAAACATGGATCATAAATACGCTGAACATTATGCAAGAAAAAATGGATAATCAACACAAAGAAACCACAAAAAAGATCCAGGACTTGGAAGAAAAATTCACCAAAGAAATTGAAATACTGAAGAAAAATCAAACTGAACTCCTGGAAATGAAAAATTTATTCAAGGATCTACAAAACACAGTGGAAAGTCTCAAGAGCAGGGTAGATCAAACAGAAGAAAGAATCTCAGAGATCGAAGATAACACTTTCCAATTAAATAAGGCAGTCACAGAGTTAAAACAAAGAAACATGAGAAATAATCATAGTCTACAAGAAATGTGGGATTATGTGAAGAAGCCTGACGTGAGAGTTATCGGCATTCCTGAGGGTGAAGAAGACAATAAGCAAGGGTTGAATAAAGTATCTGAAGATATAATTGAGGAAAATTTCCCAGGCCTTGCCAAATCTCTAGATACACAGGTTCAAGAAGCTCAAAGAACCTCTGAGAGATTCATACCAAATAGGAAGACACCACGTCATGTAGTTATCAGACTGACCAAAATATCCACTAACGAGGCCCTTCTTCAATCTGTAAGGAGAAAGAAACAAGTAACATACAAAGGAAAGCCCATCCGAATCACGCCAGATTTCTCAACTGAAACCTTACAAGCAAGAAGAGATTGGAGCCCCATTCTCACTCTTCTGAAACAGAATAATGCCCAGCCTAGAATCCTGTACCCAGATAAGCTCAGTTTTATATATGAAGGTGAAATTAAGACATTCTCAGATAAACAAAAACTCAGAGAATTCACCAAGACAAGAGCAGCTTTCCAAGAAGTATTCAAAACAGAGTTACACGTGGTCCAGCACAAGAAGGACCCTCGAATGTAACACTAATCAAGAGATAAATATGAAAACACAGTTATCATAATGGCTCAAGAGAGAAAACAGATCAATGAAATTCAACCCAACATGAGGAACAGCAATCTGTCTCGCTTATCAGTTCTCTCATTAAATGTGAATGGATTGAATTCCCCACTCAAGAGACATGGACTGGCCCAATGGATAAAAAAGATATAAGCCAAGTATCTGCTGTCTTCAGGAAACTCATCTAACCTGCAAGGATGCATTTAGACTGAAAATAAAAGGGTGGAAATCAATATTCCAAGCAAATGGAACCCAAAAGAAAGCTGGCGTGGCAGTTCTAATCTCCGATAACGTAGTTTTTAAATCAACAAAAGTAAAGAAAGACAAAGATGGTTACTATATACTGGTGAAGGGTACAATTCAACAAGAAGACATAACTATACTTAACATATATGCACCCGATCTAGGTGCACCCAGATTCATAAAGCAAACCCTACTTGATCTGAACCAAATGATAGATAACAACACTTTAGTAGCCAGAGATTTTAACACGCCACTGACAGTTCAAGACAGATCCTCCAAACAAAAAATAAACAAAGAAATATTGGACGTAAATAGAATGCTAGAACAAATGGGCCTGACTGACATCTACAGGACATTCTACCCAAATACCACTGAATATAAGTTCTTCTCATCAGCTCATGGGACATTCTCCAAGATTGACCATATCTTAGGACATAAAGAATGTCTTAAAAAATTTAAAAATATAGAAATAATACCATGCAGCTTCTCGGATCACAGTGGAATAAAAGTAACAATGAGCCCTAACAGAAATCCTCATTTCTACTCAAAGTCATGGAAGCTAAATAACCTTCTCCTGAACAATCATTTTATAAATGAAGAAATCAAGTCAGAAATCAAAAGATTCTTTGAATTAAACGACAAAGGAGATACAACTTATCAAAATCTGTGGGACACAGCTAAAGCAGTCCTGAGAGGAAAATTTATTTCCATAAATGCCTATACCAAAAAGACAGAAAACTTACAAATAGACAATCTAATGAATAGACTCAAAGAGCTGGAGAAGAAAGAAGAGACCAAACCCAAACCCAGCAGAAGGAAATTATTAAGATTAAATCAGAACTAAATGAAAAGGACCATAAGGGAGCATAAGGGAGATTAAACCAAACCATAACGGAGATTAATAAAACCAAAAGTTGGTTCTTTGAAAAAATAAACAACATTGACACACTTCTGGCTAAACTAACCAAGAGCAGAAAAGAAAAATCTCTTATAACCTCGATCAGGAACACGAAAGGAGTAATCACGACTGATGCCACAGAGATACATGATATCATCTATGAATTCTACAAAAATCTTTATGCACACAAATTAGAAAACCTGGAGGAAATGGACAAATTCTTATAAACACACAGCCTTCCCAGGCTCAACCAGGAAGAAATAGAATTCCTGAATAGACCGATATCTAGATCTGAAATTGAAACAGCAATAAAAAACCTTCCCAAAAAGAAAAGCCCTGGACCAGATGGGTTCACACCTGAATTCTACCATACCTACAAAGAAGAACTGGTGCCCATCGTACATAAACTATTCTCCAATATAGAGAAGGATGGGATTCTCCCCAACACTTTTTACCAAGCCAACATAATCCTGATACCAAATCCAGGAAAGGATGCAACTAAAACAGAGAACTATAGACCAATTTCTCTTATGAATATAGATGCAAAAATTCTCAATAAAATTCTAACAAATCGAATCCAAGTGCTTATCAAAAAAATAATCCATCACGACCAAGTGGGCTTCATCCCAGAGATGCAGGGATGGTTTGACATATGGGAATGTAATTCATCACATAAATAGAAGCAAAAATAAAGATCAGATGATCCTCTCAATAGATGCAGAGAAAGCATTTGACAAAATTCAACACCCTTTTATGATAAGAACACTTAACAAAATAGGCATAGATGGGGCCTATATAAAAATGATACAAGCCATATACGACAAACCCTCAGCCAACATCATACTGAATGGGGAAAAACTGAAAGCATTCCCACTTCAAACTGGAACCAGACAAGGCTTACCACTGTCTCCATTACTTTTCTACATAGTATTGGAAGTCCTTGCAAGAGCTATCAGGCAAGAGAGCAGAATCAAGGGAGTTGAAATAGGGACAGAAGAGATCAAACTCTCACTCTTTGCTGATGATATGATGTTATATCTATAAAACCCCAAGGTTTCAACCAAGAGACTCCTGGAATTGATCAATGAATTCAGTAAAGTCTCAGGATACAAAATCAATACACACAAATCAGAGGCATTCATATATGCCAATAACAGTCAAATGGAAAACCAAATTAAGGACTCAATGCCCTTCAAAATAGCAACAAAGAAAATAAAATACCTAGGAATTTATTTAACTAAGGAGGTAAAGGACCTCTATAGGGAGAACTATGAAACACTGAGGAAGGAAATTGCAGAACATGTAAATAGGTGGAAAACCATACCATGCTCATGGATCGGTAGAATCAACATTGTTAAAATGTCTATACTGCCCAAAGTTATCTACAGATTCAATGCAATCCTTATTAAATTACCAACATCTTTTTTCACAGACATAGAAAAAATAATTTTACGCTTTGTATGGAACCAGGGAAGACCCCGTTTAGCAAAAGCAATCTTAAACAACAAAAACAAAATGGGAAGTATTAATTTGCCAGACTTCAAACTATACTACAAGGCTGTGGTTCTTAAAACAGCCTGGTACTGGCACAAGTGCAGGGACACAGACCAGTGGAACAGAACAGAAAATCCCAATATAAAACCATCCTCATATAGCCATCTAATCTTTGACAAAGCAGACAAAAACATACTCTGGGGAAAAGATTCCTTATTTAATAAATGGTGCTGGGAAAACTGGATATCCACATGTAGAAGACTAAAACAGGACACATAACTCTCACCCCTCACAAAAATCAAATCACAGTGATTAACAGACTTAAACCTAAGGTCAGAAACTATTAGAATTCTAGAAGAAAATGTAGGAAAGACTCTTACAGACATTGGCCTAGGCAAAGAATTTATGAAGAAGACCCCTAAAGCAATCACAGCAACAACAAAAATAAATAAATGGGACCTGATCAAATTAAAAAGCTTCTGCACAGCCAAAGAAACAGTCACGAGAGTAAATGGACAACCTACAGAATGGGAAAAAATTTTCGCATACTACACATCAGATAAAGGACTGATAACAAGAATCTATTTAGAACTCAGGAAAATCAGTAAGAAAAAATCAAACAACCCTATCAAAAAGTGGGCAAAGGACATAAATAGAAATTTTTCAAAAGAAGATATAAAAATGGCTAACAAACATATGAAAAAGTGTTCAACATCTCTAATCATCAGGGAAATGCAAATCAAAACCACAATGAGATATCACTTAACTCCAGTGGGAATGGCCTTTATCAAAAAGTCCCAAAACTATACATGTTGGTGTGGGTGTGGGGAGATAGGTACATTCATACACTGCTGGTGGGACTGTAAACTAGTGCAGCCCCTGTGGAAAGCAATGTGGAGATACCTTAAACAGATTCAAGTAGACCTACCATTCGATCCAGCAATTCCATTATTGGACATCTACCCAGAAGAACAAAAGTCATTCTATAAAAAAGACACCTGCACCTGAATGATTATAGCAGCACAATTCACAATCACAAAGATGTGGAAACAACCCAAATGCCCATCAATTCATGAATGGATTAGCAAAATGTGGTATATGTATACCATGGAATATTACTCAGCTATTAGAAATAATGGCGATATGGCATCTCTTTGGTTCTCCTGGAGAGAGCTGGATCCCATTCTATTAAGTGAAGTATCCCAAGAATGGAAAAATAAGCACCACATGTACTCACCAGCAAATTGGTTTCCCTGAGTGCACATTTGGGAACAACACCAATTGGGTATCGGACAGAGGTTGGGGCCGGGTGGAAGGGATGGGTGTATACCTACTTGATGAATGTGATGTGCACTGCCTGGGGAATGGACACCCTTCAAGTTCTAACTGGGGGGGATGGGGTGGGGGAGAGGAGGGGTGCACACCTACATGATGAATGTGATGTGCACTGACTAGGGAATGGACAAAATTGAAGCTCAGAATCGGGGGAAAGGGGAGGCATGGGGAATGTATATAGCCTGATCTTTTGTACCCCCATAATGAGCTAACAAACAAACAAACAAACAAAAAAGAATCGTTTGATTCATCAGCTGGGAATACACCATGGTTCTTTAAAGACCTCTATGCGTGGGCCCAGGTAACTGGCTAGTTCCAAGAAGTATGCCACAGAGCTTTTGAAATAACCACTACGTTGAGAATTATTTGCTAGTTTTTGCACCACCTTTCACCATAATTGTGATAAGGTTCGTCCGTGCCTCCTTCAACCCAAGATGGCTGGGGCGGACAAAACTATGCTGAGGCCTAGTTCACTTGGTGTTGCCGATAGTTGGTACTGGAGCCTGGCAAGAAGCCATGCTATTAAGAGTCATTCCACCATCCTTTCTCCATCATTTTAAAAGGCAGAACACCTTTTTCCAGTTATCATAAGAATGAGTTGCTGGAGGGGACGTTTTTGAGTGGGGTCGGGTGGTGCGTTGAGGGGAAGGCTCTCTGTCTGTCTGGTGGTTTGTCTTTATTATGCCCAAAGAGGAGAGGTGGGCATGTGTGTGGCAGGTGAAAAGTACGGATCCTGTTTCAGTCTTAGACTGAAACAGGATCCGCACTTTTCAGCCAGTTCCTTTACGAATCCTTTGATTCATCAGCTGGGAATCCACCATGGCTGTCGAGACCCCTCTATGTGTGGGCCCAGGTAACTGGCTAGTTCCAAGATGTATGCCGTAGAGCTTTTGAAATAACCACTACGTTGAGAATTGTTTGCCAGTTTTTGCAGCACCTTTGACCATAATTGTGATAAGGTTCATCTGTGCCTCCTTAAACCCAAGCAGGCTGCCACGGACAAAACTATGCTGAGGCCTAGCTCCCTTGGTGTACCGATACATTTTACTGGAGCCTGGCAAGAAGCCATTTTTTTAAGTACAATTCCACCGTCTTTTCTCCATTATTTTAAAAGGCAGTGCACCTTTAGCCAGTTAGCATAAAGATGAGTCACTGGAGCGGCTTTTTGTGTGGGGTTGGGTGTGTGTGGGAGGGCAGGCCCTCTGTCAGTCCGGTGGTTTGTTTTTATTATTCCCAGAGAGGAGAAGCGGGCATGTATGTGGCAGGTGAAAACTTTGGATCCTGTTTCAGTCTGAAACAGTATCTCCGCTTTTGAGCCTGTTCCTTTTGGAATCCTTTAATTCGTCAGTTGGGAATCCACCATGGTTCTCTAGACCTCCCTGAGCGTGGGCCCAGGTAACTGGCTAGTTCCAAGAAGTATGCCGCAGAGCTTTGGAAATAACCACTACATTGAGTATTATTTGCCAGTTTTTGCAGCAACTTTCACAATGATTGTGAAAAGGTTAGGCAGTGCATCCTGAAACCCAAGCTGGCTTCCACAGAAAAAACTACGGTTAGGCCAATCTCCCTTGGAGTTGCCGATAATTGGTACTGGTCCGTGGCAAGAAGCCATTCCTTTAAGTATCATTCCACCTTCCTTTCACAACTATTTTAAAAGGCAGAGCACCTATTGTCATTTAGCTTAAGGATGAGTCGCTGGAGGAAACGTTTTTGTGTGGGGTGGGAGAGGCAGAGCCAGGCCCTCTGTCAGTCCAGTGGTTTGTTTTTATTATCCCCGGAGAGGAGAAGTGGACATGTGTGTGGCAAGTGAAAAGTGTGGATCCTGTTTCAGTCTTAGACTGATACAGGATCGGCACTTTTCATCCTGTTCCTTTAAGAATCCTTTGCTTCATCAGCTGGGAATCCACCATAGTTCTCTACACCCCACTATGTGTGGGCCCACTTAACAGGCTAGTTCAAAGAAGTATGCCACAGAGCATTTGAAATAACCACTACCATGGAAATTATTTGCCAGCTTTTCCAGCACTTTTACCATAATTTTGATAAGGTTCATTTGTGCTTCCTTAAACCCTAGATGGCTTCCATGGACAAACCTATACTGAGGGTTCTCTCGCTTGGTGTTGCCAATACTTGGTACGGGAGTCTGACAAGAATCCAGTCTTTTAATT
Organism: Eulemur rufifrons; assembly: GCF_041146395.1. Lineage (NCBI taxonomy): Eukaryota > Metazoa > Chordata > Mammalia > Primates > Lemuridae > Eulemur > Eulemur rufifrons. The sequence goes on from NW_027182844.1 coordinate 1,051,170, forward strand.
ATCATTGCACCATCCTTTCTCCCTTATATTAAAAGGTGAGCAACTTTCGGCAGTTAGCATAAGGATGAGTCAACGGAGGGGATGTTTTTGGGTGGGATCGGGGTGGTTTGGGGGACAGTCCCTCTGTCAGTCTGGTTGTTTGTGTTTATTATGCCCAGACAGGGAAGTGGATATATTTGTGGCAGGTGAAATGTGCGGATCCTGTTTCAGTTAGACTGAAACAGTATCCGCACTTTTCAGCTGGTTCCATTAAAAATCCTTTGATTCATCAGCTGGGAATCCACCATGGTTCCTTAGAACCCTCCATACATGGGCCCATGAACTGGCCTGTACCAAGATGTATGCTGCACAGCTTTTGAGATAAACACTACGTGTAGAATTATTTGCCAGTTTCTGCAGCACATATCACCATAATTGTGATAAGGATCGTCTGTGCCTCCTTAAACACAAGATGGCTGCCACGGAGAAAACTATGCTGAGGCCTAGGTCACTTGGATTTCACGACACTTGTTACTGGAGGCTGGAAGGAGGCCATTCTTTTAAGTATCATTCCACCATACTTTCCCCATTATTTTAAAATGCACGGAAACCTTTGCAAGTTAGCATAATAATTAGTAGCTGGAGGGGACATTTTTATTTGTGGGGTCGGTGTGGGTGGGGGGCGCAGGCCCTCTGTCAGTTCGCTGGATTGTTTTTATTTTCCCCAGACCGGAGAAGTGGGCATGTGTGTGGCAGGTGAAAAGTTCGGATCCCGTTTCTGTCTTAGACTGAAACAGAAACCGCACTTTTCACCCCGTTCCATTAAGAATCCCTTGCTTCATCAGCTGGGAATCCACCATGGGCCTCTAGACTGCTCTATGCGTGGGCCCAGTTAACTGGCTAGTTCAAAGAATTATGCCGCAGAGCTTTTCAAGTAACCACTACCATGAGAATTACTTGACCGCTTTTGCAGCACCTTTCACCATAATTGTGATAAGGTTCATCTGTGCCTCCTTAAACCCAAGATGGCTGCCAGGGACAAACGTGTGCTGAGGCCTAGGTGACTTGCTGTTGTGAATACTTGGTATGGGAGTCTGGCAATAAGCCAGTCTTTTAGGTATAATTCCACCATTCTATCTCCATTATTTTAAAAGGCAGAGGAGTATTGCCAGATAGCATAAGGATCAGTCGCTGGAGGGCACGATTTTGTGTGGGGTGGTGGGGGGCGGGGGCAGGCCATCTGTCAATCCGATGGGTTGTTTTTGTTATCCCTAGAGAGGAGAAGTGGGCATGTGTGTTGCAGGCAAAAAGTCAGAATCCTGTTTCAGTCAGGATCTGCACTTTTCAGCCTGTTCCTTTAAGAATCCTTAGATTCATCACCTTGGAATCCACCATGGTTCTCTAGACCCCTCTATGCGTGGGCCCAGGTAACTGGCTTCTTCCAAGAAGTATGCCACAGAGCTTTTGAATTAAACAGTACGTTGAGAATTATTTGCCGGGTTTTCAGCACGTTTCACCATAATTATGATAAAGTTTGTATGTGCCTCCTTAAACCCAACATGGCTGCCACGGGCATAACTATGCTGAGGCGTAGCTGACTTGGTGTTGCCTATTTTTGTTAGTGGAGACTGACAAGAAGCCATTCTTCTAAGTATCACTCCACCGTCCTTTCTCCATTGTTTAAAAATGCAGGGAAATTTTGCAAGTTAGCATAATAATTAGTAGCTGGAGGGGAATTTTTTTTGGGGGGATCTGCGTGGGTGGAAGGGGGGCAGGCCCTTTGTCAGTTCGCTGGTTTGTTTTTATTATCCCCAGAGAGGAAAAGTGGGCATGTGTGTGGCAGGTGAAAAGTGTGCGTCCTGTTTCAGTCTTAGACAGACACAGGATCTGCACTTTTCACCCCGTTCCATTAAGAATCCTTTGCTTCATCAGCTGGGAATCCACCATGGTTCTCTAGACCCCTCTTTTAGTGCACACAGAAAACTGCCTGGTTCCAAGAAGTTTTCCTCAGAGCTTTTGAAATAACCACTACTATGGAAATTATTTGCCAGCTTTTCCAGCACTTTTACCATAATTTTGATAAGGTTCATCTGTGCTTCCTAAAACCCTAGATGGCAGCCACGGACAAACCTATGCTGACACCTAGGTCACTTCCTGTTGCCAATAATTGGTATGGGAGTCTGGCAAAAGGCCAGTATTTTAAGTATAATTCCACCATCCTATCTTCATTATTTTAAAACGCAGAGGACCTTTCGCCAGATAGCATAAGGATGAGTCGCTGGAGGGGACCTTTTTGTGTACAGTGTTGGGGGGCGGGGGAGGACATCTGTCAATCCGATTGATTGTTTTTATTATCCCTAGAGAGGAGAAGTGGGCATGTGTGTTGCAGGCAAAAAGTGCATATAGTGTTTCAGTCTCAGACTGAAACAGGATCCGCACTTTTCAGCCTGTTCCTTTAAGAATCCTTTGATTCATCACCTGGGAATCCATCATGGTTCTCTAGACCCCTCTATGCGTGGGCCCAGAAAACTGCCGGGTTCCAAGAAGTATTCCACAGAGCTTTTGAAAAAACCACTACGTTGAGAATTATTTGCCAGGTTTTGCAGCACCTTTCATCATAATTTTCATAAGGTTCGTCTCGAGATGGCTGCCATGGACAAAACTATGCTGAGGCCGAGCTCACTTTGTGTGGCCGATCCTTGGTACTGGAGACTGGAAAGAATACATTCTTTTAAGTATCATTTCACCATCCTTCTCCACTATTTTAAAAGTCAGAGCACCTTTTGGCAGTTAGAATAACAAGGAGTCGCTGGACGGGAAGTTTTTATGTGGGGTCTGGGGGCTGGTGCGGCAAGCCCTCCGCCAGTTCTGTGGTTTCTTTTTATTATCCCCAGAGAGGAGAAGTGGGCATGTGTTTGGCAGGTGAAAAGTGCAGATCCTGTTTCAGAGTATGAAACAGGATCCGCATGTTCATCCTGTTCCTTTAAGAATCCTTTGCTTCATCAGCTGGAAATCCACCATAGTTTTCTACACCGCACTATGCGTGGGCCCAGTTAACTGGCTAGTTCAAAGAAGTATGCCGCAGAGCTTTTGAAATAACCACTACCATGAGAATTATTTAACAGCTTTCGCAGCACCTTTTATTATAATTGTTATAAGGTTCATCTGTGTCTCCTTAAACCCAAGATGGCTGCCATGGACAAACCTATGCTGAGGCCTACATCACTTGCTGTTGCCAATACTTGGTATGGGAATCTGGCAATAAGCCAGTCTTTTAGGTATAATTCTACCATCCTATCTCCAGTTTTTTAAAAGGCTTATGATCTTTCACCAGATAGCATAAGGACGAGTCGCTGGAGCAGACTATTTTGTGTGGGGTGGTGGGGGCCGGGGGCAGGGCATCTGTAAATCCGATGGGCTGTTTTTGTTATCCCTAGAGATGAGAAGGGCGAATGTGTGTTGCAGGCAAAATGTGCGGATCCTGTTTCACACTTAGACTGAAACAGGATCTGCACTTTTGAGCCTGTTCCTTTAAGAATCCTTTGATTCATCACCTGGGAATCCACCATGGTTCTCTAGACCTCTCTTTGCATGGGCACAGGTAACTGGCTTGTTCCAAGAAGTATGCGACAGAGCTTTTGAATTAACCAGTACTTTTAGAATTGTCAGGTTTTTAGCATGTTTAACCGTAATTGTGATAACGTTTGAATGTGCCTCCTTAAACCCAAGATGGCTGCCACGGATATAAATATGCTGAGGCATAGCTGACTTGTTGATGCCTATTTTTGTTAGTGGAGACTGACAAGAAGACATTCTTCTAAGTATCATCCCACCATCATTTTTCCATTGCGTAAAAATGGAGGGAAATTTTGCAAGTTAGTATTATAATTAGATGTAGGGTACGTATTTTTTTTTCTTTTTTTGTGGGGTAGGAGTGGATGGGCGTTTCAGGCCCTCTGTGAGTTCGCTGGTTTTCTTTTATTATCCCCAGAGAGGACAAGTGGGCATGTGTTTGGCAGGTGAAAAGTGTGGATTCTATTTCAGAGAATTAAACAGGATCCACATGGTCATCCCATTCCTTTAAGAATCCTTTGCTTCATCAGCTGGGAATCCACCATGGTTCTATATACTCCTCTATGCGTTGGCACAGGTAACTGGCTTGTTCCAAGAAGTATGCCGCAGAGCTTTTCAATTAACCAGTACGTTGAAAATTATTTGCAGGTTTTCAGCATTTCACCCTAATTGTAATAACGTTTGTATGTGCCTCCTGAAACCCAAGATGGCTGCCACGGACATAACTATGCTGAGGTGTAGCCGACTTGGTGTTGCCTATTTTTGTCAGCGGAGACTAACAAGAAGCCATTCTAAGTATAAGCCCACCGTCATTTTTCCATTGTTAAAAAATGCAGGGAAATTTTGCAAGTTAGCTTTATAATTAGTAGCTGGAGGGTACGTTTTTTTTTTTTTTTCCGTCGGGTCGGTGTCGATGGGGGGGTCAGGCCCTCTATAAATTTGCTGGTTTGTTTTTATTATCCCCAGAGAGGGGAAGTCGGCATTTGATGGCAGCTGAAAAGTGCGGATACTCTTTCAGAGAATTAAACAGCATTCACATGGTCATCCCGTTCCTTTAAGAATCCTGGAAGGGCGCGGTGGCTCACGCCTGTAATCCTAGCACTCTGGGAGGCCGAGGCGGGTGGATCGCTCGAGGTCAGGAGTTCGAGACCAGCCTGAGCAAGAGCGAGACCCCGTCTCTACTAAAAATAGAAAGACATTATATGGACAACTAAAAATCTATATAGAAAAAATTAGCCAGGCATAGTGGCGCATGCCTGTAGTCCCAGCTACTCGGGAGGCTGAGGCAGTAGGATCGTTTAAGCCGAGGAGTCTGAGGTTGCTGTGAACTAAGCTGACGCCACGGCACTCACTCTAGCCTGGGCAACAAATTGAGACTCTGTCTCAACAAAAAAAAAAAAAAAAAAAAAAAGAATCCTTTGCTTCATCAGCTGGGAATCCACCATGGTTCTATATACTCCTCTATGCGTGGGCACAGGTACCTGGCTTGTTCCAAGAAGTATGCCGCAGAGCTTTTCAATTAACCACTACGTTGAAAATTATTTGCAGGTTTTCAGCGTTTCACCATACTTGTGATAAGGTTTGTATGTGCCTGCTGAAACCCAAGACGGCTGCCACGGACATAACTATGCTGAGGCGTAGCTCACTTGGTGTTTCCTATTTTTGTCAGTGGAGACTGACAAGAAGCCATTCTTTTAAGTACAATCCCACCATGATTTTTCCATTGTTTAAAAATGCAGGGAAATTGTGCAAGTTAGCATTATAATTAGTAGCTGGAGGGTACTTTTTTTTTTTTTTGTGGTGTCGGTGTGGATGGGGGTGCAAGGCCCTCCAGATGTTCACTGGTTTGTTTTTATTATCCCCAGAGAGGAGAAGTGGGCATGTTGTTGGCAGGTGAAGAGTGCGGATTCTGTTTCAAAGAATTAAACAGGATCCGCATGGTCATCCGCTTCCTTTAAGAATCCTTTGCTTCATCAGCTGGGAAACCACCATGGTTCTATACACTCCCGTATGGGTGGGCACAGGTGACTGGCTTGTTCCAAGAAGTATGCCACAGAGGTTTTCAAATAAAAAGTACATTGAAAATTATTTGCAGGTGTTCAGCATTTCATCATAATTGCGACAACGTTTGTATGTGCCTTGAAACCCAAGATGGCTGCCACAGACATAACTATGCGAGGCGTAGCTGACTTGGTTTTGCCGATTTTTGTTAGCGGAGACTGACAAGAAGCCATTCTTCTAAGTATCATGCCACCATCATTTTTCCGTTGGTTAAAAATGAAGGGAAATTTTGGAACTTAGCATTATAATTAGTAGCTGGAGGGTACGGTTTTTTTTTTGTGTGTGTGGGCGATGTGGATGGGGGGGGTCAGGCCCTCTGTCAGTTCGCTGGTTAGTTTTTATTATCCCCAGAGAGGAGAAGTGGGCATGTGTTTGGCAGGTGAAAAGGGCGGATTCTGTTTCAGAGAATTAACGATGATCCCCATGCTCATCCCGTTCCTTTAATAATCCTTTACTTCATCAGCTGGAAATCCACCATGGTTCTATATACTCCTCTTTGCGTGGGAACAGGTAACTGGCTTGTTCCAAGAAGTATACCGCAGAGCTTTTCAATTAACCACTACGTTGAAAATTATTTGCAGGTGTACAGCGTTTCACCATAATTGTGATAACGTTTGTTTGTGCCTCCTGAAACCCAAGACGGCTGCCACGAACATAACTATGCTGAGGCGTAGCTGACTTGGTTTTGCCTATTTTTGTTAGTGGAGACTGACAAGAATCCATTCTTCTAAGTATCATCTCACCATCATTTTTCCATTGTTTTAAAATGCAGGGAAATTTTGCAAGTTAGCATTATAATTAGTAGCTGGAGGCTACGGTGTTTTTTTTTTTTTTTCCTGTGGGGTCGGTGTGGATGTGTTGGTCAGGCCCTCTGTCAGTTTGCTGGTTTGTTTTTATTATCCCCAGAGAGAAGAAGTGGGTATTAGTATGGCAGGTGAAAACTGCGGATCAGTTTCAGAGAATTAAACAGGATCCGCATGGTAATCCCGTTCCTTTAAGAATCCTTTGCTTCATGAGCTGGGAATCCACCATGGTTCTATATACTTCTCTATGCGTGGGCACAGGAAACTGGCTTGTTCCAAGAAGTATGCCTCAGAGCTTTTCAATTAACCAGTATGTTGAAAATCCTTTGCAGGTTTTCAGCGTTTCACCATAATTGTGATAACGTGTGTATGTGCCTACTGAAACCAAATATGGCTGCTACAGACATAACTATGCTGAGGCGTAGCTGACTTGGTGTTGCCTATTTTTGTCAGTGGAGACTGACAAGAAGCCATTCTTCTAAGTATCATCCCACTATCATTTCTCCATTGTTTAAAAATGCAGGGAAATTTTGCAAATTGGCATTATAATTAGTAGCTGGAGGGTACTTTTATTTTTTTTGTGGGGAAGGTCAGGATGGGTATTCAGGCCCTCTGTCAGATCGCTGGTTTGTTTTTATTATCCCCAGAGAAGAGTAGTGGGCATGTGTTTGGCAGGTGAAAAGTTCGGATTCTATTTCAGAGAATGAAACAGGATCCGCATGCTCATCCCGTTCCTTTTGTAAACTTTTGCTTCATCAGCTGGGAATCCACCATGGTTCTATGTACTCCTCTATGTGTGGGCACAGGTAACTGGCTTGTTCCAAGAAGTATGCCGCAGAGCTTTTCCATTAAGCAGTACGTTAAAAATTATTTGCAGGTTTTCAGCGTTTCACCATAATTTTGATAACGTTTGTATGTGTCTCCTGAAACCCAATATGGCTGCCAAGGACATAAGTATGCTGAGGCGTAGCTGACTTCGTGTTGCCTATTTTTGTTAGTGGAGACTGACAAGAAGCCATTCTTCTAAGTATCATCCCACCACCATTTTTCCATTGTTTAAAAATGCAGGGAAATTTTGCAAGTTAGCATTATAATTAGTAGCTGGAGGGTACTTTTTTTTTTTTTTTTTTTGTGGGGTCTGTGTGGATGGGATGGTCAGGCCATCTGTCAATTCACTGGTTTGTTTTTATTATCCCCAGAGAGGAGAAGTGGGCATGTGTTTGGCAGGTGAAAATGGTGGATTCTATTTCAGAGAATTAAACAGGATCCGCATGGTCATCTCATTCCTTTAAGAATCCTTTGCTTCATCAGCTGGGATTCCACCATGTTTCTATATACTCCTCTATGCGTGGGCACAGGTACCTGGCTTGTTCCAAGAAGTATGCTGGAGAGTTTTCAAATTAACCAGTAGGTTGAAAATTATTTGCAGGTTTTCAGCGTTTCACCATAATTTTGATAACGTTTGGATGTGCCTCCTGAAACCCAAGAAGGCTGCGACGGACATAACTATGCTGAGGAGTAGCTGACTTGGTGTTGCCTATTTTTGTTAGTGGAGACTGACAAGAAGCCATTCTTCTAAGTATCATGCCACCATCATTTTTCCGTTGGTTAAAAATGAAGGGAAATTTTGGAACTTAGCATTATAATTAGTAGCTGGAGGGTACGGTTTTTTTTGTGTGTGTGGGCGATGTGGATGGGGGGGTCAGGCCCTCTGTCAGTTCGCTGGTTAGTTTTTATTATCCCCAGAGAGGAGAAGTGGGCATGTGTTTGGCAGGTGAAAATGGCGGATTCTGTTTCAGAGAATTAAACAGGATCCGCATGGTCATCTCATTCCTTTAACAATCCTTTGCTTCATCAGCTGGGATTCCACCATGTTTCTATATACTCCTCTATGCCTGGGCACAGGTACCTGGCTTGTTCCAAGAAGAATGCTGGAGAGTTTTCAAATTAACCAGTACGTTGAAAATTATTTGCAGGTTTTCAGCGTTTCACCATAATTTTGATAACGTTTGTATGTGCCTCCTGAAACCCAAGAAGGCTGCGACGGACATAACTATGCTGAGGAGTAGCTGACTTGGTGTTGCCTATTTTTGTTAGTGGAGACTGACAAGAAGCCATTCTTCTAAGTATCATCCCACCACCATTTTTCCATTGTTTTAAAATGCAGGGAAATTTTGCAAATTGGCATTATAATTAGTAGCTGGAGGGTACTTTTTTTTTTGTGGGGTCGGTCAGGATGAGTGTTCAGGCCCTCTGTCAGATCGCTGGTTTGTTTTTATTATCCCCAGAGAAGAGTAGTGGGCATGTGTTTGGCAGGTGAAAAGTGCGGATTCTGTTTCAGAGAATTAAACAGGATCCGCATGGTCATCTCATTCCTTTAAGAATCCTTTGCTTCATCAGCTGGCATTCCACCATGTTTCTATATACTCCTCTATGCGTGGGCACAGGTACCTGGCTTGTTCCAAGAAGTATGCTGGAGAGTTTTCAAATTAACCAGTACGTTGAAAATTATTTGCAGGTTTTCAGCGTTTCACCATAATTTTGATAACGTTTGTATGTGTCTCCTGAAACCCAATATGGCTGCCAAGGACATAAGTATGCTGAGGCGTAACTGACTTCGTGTTACCTATTTTTGTTAGTGGAGACTGACAAGAAGCCATTCTTCTAAGTATCATCCCACCATCATTTTTCCATTGTTTTAAAATGCAGGGAAATTTTGCAAGTTAGTATTATAATTAGTAGCTGGAGGGTACTTTTTTTTTTTGTGAGGTCGGTGTGGATGGGGGTGCAAGGCCCTCTAGATGTTCGCTGGTTTGTTTTTATTATCCCCAGAGAGGAGAAGTGGGCATGTTGTTGGCAGGTGAAAAGTGCGGATTCTGTTTCAAAGAATTAAACAGGATCCGCATGGTCATCCGCTTCCTTTAAGAATCCTTTGCTTCATCAGCTGGGAAACCACCATGGTTCTATATACTCCCGTATGGGTGGGCACAGGTGACTGGCTTGTTCCAAGAAGTATGGCACAGAGCTTTTCAAATAAAAAGTACACTGAAAATTATTTGCAGGTGTTCAGCGTTTCATCATAATTGCGACAACGTTTGTATGTGCCTTGAAACCCAAGATGGCTGCCACAGACATAACTATGCTGAGGCGTAGCTGACTTGGTTTTACCGATTTTTGTTAGTGGAGACTGACAAGAAGCCATTCATCTAAGTATCATGCCGCCATCATTTTTCCGTTGGTTAAAAATGAAGGGAAATTTTGGAAGTTAGCATTATAATTAGTAGCTGGAGGGTACGGTTTTTTTTTGTGTGTGTGGTCGATGTGGATGTGTTGGACAGGCCCTCTGTCAGTTCGCTGGTTAGTTTTTATTATCCCCAGAGAGGAGAAGTGGGCATGTGTTTGGCAGGTAAAAAGGGCGGATTCTGTTTCAGAGAATTAACGATGATCCCCATGGTCATCCCGTTCCTTTAATAATCCTTTACTTCATCAGCTGGAAATCCACCATGGTTCTATATACTCCTCTTTGCGTGGGAACAGGTAACTGGCTTGTTCCAAGAAGTATGCCGCAGAGCTTTTCAATTAACCACTACGTTGAAAATTATTTGCAGGTGTTCAGCGTTTCACCATAATTGTGATAACGTTTGTTTGTGCCTCCTGAAACCCAAGAAGGCTGCGACGGACATAACTATGCTGAGGAGTAGCTGACTTGGTGTTGCCTATTTTTGTTAGTGGAGACTGACAAGAATCCATTCTTCTAAGTATCATCCCACCACCATTTTTCCATTGTTTTAAAATGCAGGGAAATTTTGCAAGTTAGGATTATAATTAGTAGCTGGAGGGTACGGTTTTTTTGTGTGTGTGTGCTCGATGTGGATGTCTTGGTCAGGCCCTCTGTTAGTTCGCTGGTTAGTTTTTATTATAACCAGAGAGGAGAAGTGGGCATGTGTTTGGCAGGTGAAAAGGGCGGATTCTGTTTCAGAGAATTAACGATGATCCCCATGGTCATCCCGTTCCTTTAATAATCCTTTATTTCATCAGCTGGAAATCCACCATGGTTCTATATACTCCTCTTTGCGTGGGCACAGGTAACTGGCTTGTTCCAAGAAGTATGCCGCAGAGCTTTTCAATTAACCACTACGTTGAAAAATATTTGCAGGTGTTCAGCGTTTCACCATAATTGTGATAACGTTTGTTTGTGCCTCCTGAAACCCAAGATGGCTGCCACGAACATAACTATGCTGAGGCGTAGCTGACTTGGTTTTGCCTATTTTTGTTAGTGGAGACTGACAAGAAGCCATTCTTCTAAGTATCATCCCACCACCATTTTTCCATTGTTTTAAAACGCAGGGAAATTTTGCAAGTTAGCATTATAATTAGTAGCTGGAGGCTATGGTATTTTTATTTTTTTTTTCCTGTGGGGTCGGTGTGGATGTGTTGGTCAGGCCCTCTGTCAGTTCGCTGGTTTGTTTTTATTATCCCCAGAGAGGAGAAGTGGGTATTAGTATGGCAGGTGAAAACTGCGGATCTGTTTCAGAGAATTAAACAGGATCCGCATGGTAATCCTGTTCCTTTAAGAATCCTTTGCTTCATGAGCTGGGAATCCACCATGGCTCTATATACTTCTCTATGCGTGGGCACAGGAAACTGCCTTGTTCCAAGAAGTATGCCTCAGAGCTTTTCAATTAACCAGTATGTTGAAAATCCTTTGCAGGTTTTCAGCGTTTCACCATAATTGTGATAACGTGTGTATGTGCCTACTGAAACCAAATATGGCTGCTACGGACATAACTATGCTGAGGCGTAGCTGACGTGGTGTTGCCTATTTTTGTCAGTGGAGACTGACAAGAAGCCATTCTTCTAAGTATCATACCACCATCATTTCTCCATTGTTTAAAAATGCAGGGAAATTTTGCAAATTGGCATTATGATTAGTAGCTGGACGGTACTTTCTTTTTTGTGGGGTCGGTCAGGATGGGTGTTCAGGCCCTCTGTCAGATCGCTGCTTAGTTTTTATTATCCCCAGAGAAGAGTAATGGGCATGTGTTTGGCAGGTGAAAAGGGCGGATTCTGTTTCAGAGAATTAAACAGGATCCGCATGGTCATCTCATTCCTTTAAGAATCCTTTGCTTCATCAGCTGGGATTCCACCATGGTTCTATATACTCCTCTTTGCGTGGGAACAGGTAACTGGCTTGTTCCAAGAAGTATGCCGCGGAGCTTTTCAATTAACCACTACGTTGAAAATTATTTGCAGGTGTTCAGCGTTTCACCATAATTGTGATAACGTTTGTTTGTGCCTCCTGAAACCCAAGATGGCTGCCACAAAAATAACGATGCTGAGGCGTAGCTGATTTGGTTTTGCCTATTTTTGTTAGTGGAGACTGACAAGAATCCATTCTTCTAAGTATCATCTCACCATCATTTTTCCATTGTTTAAAAATGCAGGATAATTTTGCAAGTTAGCATTATAATTAGTAGCTGGAGGCTACGGTGTTTTTTTTTTTTTTTTCCTGTGGGGTCGGTGTGGATGTGTTGGTCAGGCCCTCTGTCAGTTTGCTGGTTTCTTCTTTTATCCCCAGAGAGGAGAAGTCGGTATTAGTATGGCAGGTGAAAACTGCGGATCTGTTTCAGAGAATTAAACAGGATCCGCATGGTAATCCCGTTCCTTTAAGATTCCTTTGCTTCATGAGCTGGGAATCCACCATGGTTCTATATACTTCTCTCTGCGTGGGCACAGGAAACTGGCATGTTCCAAGAAGTATGCCTCAGAGCTTTTCAATTAACCAGTATGTTGAAAATCCTTTGCAGGTTTTCAGCGTTTCACCATAATTGTGATAACGTGTGTATGTGTCTCCTGAAACCCAATATGGCTGCTAAGGACATAAGTATGCTGAGGCGTAGCTGACTTCGTGTTGCCTATTTTTGTTAGTGGAGACTGACAAGAAACCATTTTTCTAAGTATCATCCCACCATCATTTTTCCATTGTTTAAAAATGCAGGGAAATTTTGCAAGTTAGCATTATAATTAGTAAGTGGAGGGTACTTTTTTTTTTTTTTGTGGAGTCAGTGTGGATGGGTTGGTCAGGCCATCTGTCAATTCACTGGTTTGTTTTTATTATCCCCAGAGAGGAGAAGTGGGCATGTGTTTGGCAGGTGAAAAGTGCGGATTCTGTTTCAGAGAATTAAACAGGATCCGCATGGTCATCTCATTCCTTTAAGAATCCTTCGCTTCATCAGCTGGGATTCCACCATGTTTCTATATACTCCTCTATGCATGGTCACAGGTACCTGGCTTGTTCCAAGAAGTATGCCGCAGAGCTTTTCAATTAACCACTACGTTGAAAATTATTTGCAGGTTTTCAGCGTTTCACCATAATTGTGATAAAGTTTGTTTGTGCCTCCTGAAACCCAAGAAGGCTGCGTCGGACATAACTATGCTGAGGAGTAGCTGACTTGGTGTTGCCTATTTTTGTTAGTGGAGACAGACAAGAAGCCATTCTTCTAAGTATCATCCCACCACCATTTTTCCATTGTTTTAAAATGCAGGGAAATTTTGCATGTTAGCATTATAATTAGTAGCTGGAGGGTACGGTTTTTTTTTGTGTGTGGTCGATGTGGATGGGGGGGTGAGGCCCTCTGTCAGTTCGCTGGTTAGTTTCTATTATCCCCAGAGAGAAGAAGTGGGCATGTGTTTGGCAGGTTAAAAGGGCAGATTCTGTTTCAGAGAATTAACGATGATCCCCATGGTCATCCCGTTCCTTTAATAATCCTTTACTTCATCAGCTGGAAATCCACCATGGATCTATATACTCCTCTTTGCGTGGGAACAGGTAACTGGCTTGTTCCAAGAAGTATGCCGCAGAGCTTTTCAATTAACCACTACGTTGAAAATTATTTGCAGGTGTTCAGCGATTCACCATAATTGTGATAACGTTTGTTTGTGCCTCCTGAAACCCAAGAAGGCTGCGACGGACATAACTATGCTGAGGAATAGCTGACTTGGTGTTGCCTAATTTTGTTAGTGGAGACTGACAAGAAGCCATTCTTCTAAGTATCATCCCACCACCATTTTTCCATTGTTTTAAAATGCAGGGAAATTTTGCAAGTTAGCATTATAATTAGTAGCGGGAAGGTACGGTTTTTTTTTTTTGTGTGTGTGGTCGATGTGGATGGGGGGGTCAGGCCCTCTGTAAGTACGCTGGTTTGTTTTTATTATCCCCAGAGAGGAGAAGTGGGTATTAGTATGGCAGGTGAAAACTGCGGATCTGTTTCAGAGAATTAAACAGGATCCGCATGGTAATCCCGTTCCTTTAAGAATCCTTTGCTTCATGAGCTGGGAATCCACCATGTTTCTATATACTTCTCTATGTGTGGGCACAGGAAACTGGCATGTTCCAAGAAGTATGCCTCAGAGCTTTTCAATTAACCAGTATGTTGAAAATCCTTTGCAGGTTTTCAGCTTTTCAACATAATTGTGATAACGTGTGTATGTGTCTCCTGAAAACCAATATGGCTGCCAAGGACATAAGTATGCTGAGGCGTAGCTGACTTGATGTTGCCTATTTTTGTCAGTGGAGACTGACAAGAAGCCATTCTTCTAAGTATCATCCCACAATCATTTCTCCATTGTTTAAAAATGCAGGGAAATTTTGCAAATTGGCATTATAATTAGTAGCTGGAGGGTACTTTTTTTTTGTGGGGTCGGTCAGGATGGGTGTTCAGGCCCTCTGTCAGATCACTGGTTTGTTTTTATTATCCCCAGAGAAGAGTAGTGGGCATGTGTTTGGCAGGAGAAAAGGGCGGATTCTGTTTCAGAGAATTAACGATGATCCGCATGGTCATCCCGTTCCTTTAATAATCCTTTACTTCATCAGCTGGAAATCCACCATGGTTCTATATACTCCTCTTTGCGTGGGAACAGGTAACTGGCTTGTTCCAAGAAGTATGCCGCAGAGCTTTTCAATTAACCACTACGTTGAAAATTATTTGCAGGTGTTCAGCGTTTCACCATAATTGTGATAACGTTTGTTTGTGCCTCCTGAAACCCAAGATGGCTGCCACGAACATAACTATGCTGAGGCGTAGCTGACTTGGTTTTGCCTATTTTTGTTAGTGGAGACTGACAAGAAGCCATTCTTCTAAGTATCCTCTCACCATCATTCTTCCATTGTTTAAAAATGCAGGGAAATTTTGCAAGTTAGCATTATAATTAGTAGCTGGAGGGTACGGTTTTTTTTTGTGTGTGTGGTCGATGTGGATTGGGGGGTCAGGCCCTCTGTCAGTTCGCTGGTTAGTTTTTATTATAACCAGAGAGGAAAAGTGGGCATGTGTTTGGCAGGAGAAAAGGGCGGATTCTGTTTCAGAGAATTAACGATGATCCCCATGGTCATCCCGTTCCTTTAGTAATCCTTTACTTCATCAGCTGGAAATCCACCATGGTTCTATATACTCCTCTTTGCGTGGGAACAGGTAACTGGCTTGTTCCAAGAAGTATGCCGCAGAGCTTTTCAATTAACCACTACGTTGAAAATTATTTGCAGGTGTTCAGCGTCTCACCATAATTGTGATAACGTTTGTTTGTGCCTCCTGAAACCCAAGATGGCTGCCACGAACATAACTATGCTGAGGCGTAGCTGACTTGGTTTTGCCTATTTTTGTTAGTGGAGACTGACAAGAATCCATTCTTCTAAGTATCATCTCACCATCATTTTTCCATTGTTTAAAAATGCAGGATAATTTTGCAAGTTAGCATTATAATTAGTGGCTGGAGGCTACGGTGTTTTTATTTTTTTTTCCTGTGGGGTCGGTGTGGATGTGTTGGTCAGGCCCTCTGTCAGTTCGCTGGTTTGTTTTTATTATCCCCAGAGAGGAGAAGTGTGTATTAGTATGGCAGGTGAAAACTGCGGATCTGTTTCAGAGAATTAAACGGGATCCGCATGGTAATCCTGTTCCTTTAAGAATCCTTTGCTTCATGAGCTGGGAATCCACCATGTTTCTATATACTTCTCTATGCGTGGGCACAGGAAACTGGCTTGTTCCAAGAAGTATGCCTCAGAGCTTTTCAATTAACCAGTATGTTGAAAATCCTTTGCAGGTTTTCAGCGTTTCACCATAATTGTGATAACGTGTGTATGTGTCTCCTGAAACCCAATATGGCTGCCAAGGACATAAGTATGCTGAGGCGTAGCTGACTTCGTGTTGTCTATTTTTGTTAGTGGAGACTGACAAGAAGCCATTCTTCTAAGAAGCATCCCACCATCATTTTTCCATTGTTTAAAAATGCCGGGAAATTTTGCAAGTTAGCATTATAATTAGTAGCTGGAGGGTAATTTTTTTTTTGTGGGGTCTGTGTGGATGGGTTGGTCAGGCCATCTGTCAATTCACTGGTTTGTTTTTATTATCCTCAGAGAGGAGAAGTGGGCATGTGTTTGGCAGGTGAAAGGTGCGCATTCTGTTTCAGAGAATTAAACAGGATCCGCATGGTCATCTCATTCCTTTAAGAATCCTTTGCTTCATCAGCTGGGATTCCACCATGTTTCTATATACTCCTCTATGCGTGGGCACAGGTACCTGGCTTGTTCCAAGAAGTATGCTGGAGAGTTTTCAAATTAACCAGTACGTTGAAAATTATTTGCAGGTTTTCAGCGTTTCAGCATAATTGTGATAACGTGTGTATGTGCCTACTGAAATCAAATATGGCTGCTACGGACATAACTATGCTGAGGCGTAGCTGACTTGGTGTTGCCTATTTTTGTTGGTGGAGACAGACAAGAAGCCATTCTTCTAAGTATCATCCCACCACCATTTTTGCATTGTTTTAAAATGCAGGGAAATTTTGCAAGTTAGCATTATAATTAGTAGCTGGAGGGTACGGTGTTTTTATGTGTGTGGGTGATGTGGATGGGGGGGTCAGGCGCTCTGTCAGTTCGCTGGTTAGTTTTTATTATAACCAGAGAGGAGAAGTGGGCATGTGTTTGGCAGGAGAAAAGGGCGGATTCTGTTTCAGAGAATTAACGATGATCCCCATGGTCATCCCGTTCCTTTAATAATCCTTTACTTCATCAGCTGGAAATCCACCATGGTTCTATATACTCCTCTTTGCGTGGGAACAGGTAACTGGCTTGTTCCAAGAAGTATGCCGCAGAGCTTTTCAATTAACCACTACGTTGAAAATTATTTGCAGGTGTTCAGCGTTTCACCATAATTGTGATAACGTTTGTTTGTGCCTCCTGAAACCCAAGAAGGCTGCGACGGACATAACGATGCTGAGGCGTAGCTGACTTGGTTTTGCCTATTTTTGTTAGTGGAGACTGACAAGAAGCCATTCTTCTAAGTATCATCCCACCACCATTTTTCCATTGTTTTAAAATGCAGGGAAATTTTGCAAGTTAACATTATAATTAGTAGCTGGAGGGTACGGTTTTTTTTTGTGTGTGGTCGATGTGGATGGGGGGGTGAGGCCCTCTGTCAGTTCACTGGTTAGTTTTTATTATCCCCAGAGAGGAGAAGTGGGCATGTGTTTGGCCGGTGAAAAGGGCGCATTCTGTTTCAGAGAATTAACGATGATCCCCATGGTCATCCCGTTCCTTTAATAATCCTTTACTTCTTCAGCTGGAAATCCACCATGGTTCTATATACTCCTCTTTACGTGAGAACAGGAAACTGGCTTGTTCCAAGATGTATGCCGCAGAGCTTTTCAATTAGCCAGTACGTTGAAAATTATTTGCAGGTGTTCAGCGTTTGACCATAATTGTGATAACGTTTGTTTGTGCCTCCTGAAACCCAAGAAGGCTGCGACGGACATAACTATGCTGAGGAGTAGCTGACTTGGTTTTGCCTATTTTTGTTAGTGGAGACTGACAAGAAGCCATTCTTCTAAGTATCATCTCACCATCATTTTTCCATTGTTTTAAAATGCAGGGAAATTTTGCAAGTCAGCATTATAATTAGTAGCTGGAGGCTATGGTGTTTTTTTTTTTTTTTTTTCCTGTCGAGTCGGTGTGGATGTGTTGGTCAGGCGCTCTGTCAGTTCGCTGGTTTGTTTTTATTATCCCCAGAGAGGAGAAGTGGGTATTAGTATGGCAGGTGAAAACTGCGGATCTGTTCCAGAGAATTAAACAGGATCCGCATGGTAATCCCGTTCCTTTAAGAATCCTTTGCTTCATGAGCTGGGAATCCACCATGGTTCTATATACTTCTCTATGCGTGGGCACAGGAAACTGGCTTGTTCCAAGAAGTATGCCGCAGAGCTTTTCAATTAACCAGTATGTTGAAAATACTTTGCAAGTTTTCAGCGTTTCACCATAATTGTGATAACGTGTGTATGTGCCTACTGAAACCAAATATGGCTGCTACGGACATAACTATGCTGAGGCGTAGCTGACTTGGTGTTGCCTATTTTTGTCAGTGGAGACTGACAAGAAGCCATTCTTCTAAGTATCATCCCACCATCATTTCTCCATTGTTTAAAAATGCAGGGAAATTTTGCAAATAGGCATTATAATTAGTAGCTGGAGGGTACTTGTTTTTTTGTGGGGTTGGTCAGGATGGGTGTTCAGGCCCTCTGTCAGATCACTGGTTTGTTTTTATTATCCCCAGAGAAGAGTAGTGGGCATGTGTTTGGCAGTTGAAAAGTGCGGATTCTGTTTCAGAGAATTAAACAGGATCCGCATGGTCATCTCATTCCTTTAAGAATCCTTTGCTTCATCAGCTGGGATTCCACCATGTTTCTATATACTCCTCTATGTGTGGGCACAGGTCCCTGGCTTGTTCCAAGAAGTATGCTGGAGAGTTTTCAAATTAACCAGTTCGTTGAAAATTATTTGCAGGTTTTCAGCGTTTCACCATAATTTTGATAACTTTTGTATGTGCCTCCTGAAACCCAAGAAGTCTGCGATGGACATAACTATGCTGAGGAGTAGCTGACTTGGTGTTGCCTATTTTTGTTAGTGGAGACAGACAAGAAGCCATTCTTCTAAGTATCATCCCACCACCATTTTTCCATTGTTTTAAAATGCAGGGAAATTTTGCAAGTTAGCATTATAATTAGTAGCTAGAGGGTACGGTTTTTTTTGTGTGTGTGGTCGATGTGGATGGGGGGGTCAGGCCCTCTGTCAGTTCGCTGGTTAGTTTTTATTATCCCCAGAGAGGAGAAGTGGGCATGTGTTTGGCAGGTGAAAAGGGCGGATTCTGTTTCAGAGAATTAACGATGATCCCCATGGTCATCCCGTTCCTTTAATAATCCTTTACTTCATCAGCTGGAAATCCACCATGGTTCTATATACTCCTCTTTGCGTGGGAACAGGTAACTGGCTTGTTCCAAGAAGTATGCCGCAGAGCTTTTCATTAACCACTACGTTGAAAATTATTTGCAGGTGTTCAGCGTTTCACCATAATTGTGATAACGTTTGTTTGTGCCTCCTGAAATCCAAGAAGGCTGCGACGGACATAACGATGCTGAGGCGTAGCTGACTTGGTTTTGCCTATTTTTGTTAGTGGAGACTGACAAGAAGCCATTCTTCTAAGTATCATCCCACCACCATTTTTCCATTGTTTTAAAATGCAGGGAAATTTTGCAAGTTAACATTATAATTAGTAGCTGGAGGGTACGGTTTTTTTTTGTGTGTGGTCGATGTGGATGGGGGGGTGAGGCCCTCTGTCAGTTCACTGGTTAGTTTTTATTATCCCCAGAGAGGAGAAGTGGGCATGTGTTTGGCCGGTGAAAAGGGCGCATTCTGTTTCAGAGAATTAACGATGATCCCCATGGTCATCCCGTTCCTTTAATAATCCTTTACTTCTTCAGCTGGAAATCCACCAGGGTTCTATATACTCCTCTTTACGTGAGAACAGGAAACTGGCTTGTTCCAAGATGTATGCCGCAGAGCTTTTCAATTAACCAGTACGTTGAAAATTATTTGCAGGTGTTCAGCGTTTGACCATAATTGTGATAACGTTTGTTTGTGCCTCCTGAAACCCAAGAAGGCTGCGACGGACATAACTATGCTGAGGAGTAGCTGACTTGGTTTTGCCTATTTTTGTTAGTGGAGACAGACAAGAAGCCATTCTTCTAAGTATCATCTCACCATCATTTTTCCATTGTTTTAAAATGCAGGGAAATTTTGCAAGTTAGCATTATAATTAGTAGCTGGAGGCTATGGTGTTTTTTTTTTTTTTTTTCCTGTCGAGTCGGTGTGGATGTGTTGGTCAGGCGCTCTGTCAGTTCGCTGGTTTGTTTTTATTATCCCCAGAGAGGAGAAGTGGGTATTAGTATGGCAGGTGAAAACTGCGGATCTGTTCCAGAGAATTAAACAGGATCCGCATGGTAATCCCGTTCCTTTAAGAATCCTTTGCTTCATGAGCTGGGAATCCACCATGGTTCTATATACTTCTCTATGCGTGGGCACAGGAAACTGGCTTGTTCCAAGAAGTATGCCGCAGAGCTTTTCAATTAACCAGTATGTTGAAAATACTTTGCAAGTTTTCAGCGTTTCACCATAATTGTGATAACGTGTGTATGTGCCTACTGAAACCAAATATGGCTGCTACGGACATAACTATGCTGAGGCGTAGCTGACTTGGTGTTGCCTATTTTTGTCAGTGGAGACTGACAAGAAGCCATTCTTCTAAGTATCATCCCACCATCATTTCTCCATTGTTTAAAAATGCAGGGAAATTTTGCAAATAGGCATTATAATTAGTAGCTGGAGGGTACTTTTTTTTTTTGTGGGGTCGGTCAGGATGGGTGTTGAGGCCCTCTGTCAGATCGCTGGTTTGTTTTTATTATCCCCAGAGAAGAGTAGTGGGCATGTGTTTGGCAGTTGAAAAGTGCGGATTCTGTTTCAGAGAATTAAACAGGATCCGCATGGTCATCTCATTCCTTTAAGAATCCTTTGCTTCATCAGCTGGGATTCCACCATGTTTCTATATACTCCTCTATGTTTGGCACAGGTACCTGGCTTGTTCCAAGAAGTATGCTGGAGAGTTTTCAAATTAACCAGTACGTTGAAAATTATTTGCAGGTTTTCAGCGTTTCACCATAATTTTGATAAGGTTTGTATGTGCCTCCTGAACCCCAAGAAGGCTGCGACGGACTTAACTATGCTGAGGAGTAGATGACTTGGTGTTGCCTATTTTTGTTAGTGGAGACTGACAAGAAGCCATTCTTCTAAGTATCATCCCACCACCATTTTTGCATTGTTTTAAAATGCAGGGAAATTTTGCAAGTTAGCATTATAATTAGTAGCTGGAGGGTACGGTGTTTTTTTGTGTGTGGTCGATGTGGATGGGGGGGTCAGGCCCTCTGTCAGTTCGCTGCTTAGTTTTTATTATCCCCAGAGAGGAGAAGAGGGCATGTGTTTGGCAGGTGAAAAGGGCGGATTCTGTTTCAGAGAATTAACGATGATCCCCATGGTCATCCCGTTCCTTTAATAATCCTTTACTTCATCAGCTGGAAATCCACCATGGTTCTATATACTCCTCTTTGCGTGGGAACAGGTAACTGGCTTGTTCCAAGAAGTATGCCGCAGAGCTTTTCAATTAACCACTACGTGGAAAATTATTTGCAGGTGTTCAGCGTTTCACCATAATTGTGATAACGTTTGTTTGTGCTTCCTGAAACCCAAGAAGGCTGCGACGGACATAACTATGCTGAGGAGTAGCTGACTTGGTGTTGCCTATTTTTGTTAGTGGAGACTGACAAGAATCCATTCTTCTAAGTATCATCCCACCACCATTTTTGCATTGTTTTAAAATGCAGGGAAATTATGCAAGTTAGCATTATAATTAGGAGCTGGAGGGTACGTTTTTTTTGTGTGTGTGTGGTCGATGTGGATGGGGGGGTCAGGCCCTCTGTCAGTTCGCTGGTTAGTTTTTATTATCCCCAGAGAGGAGAAGTGGGCATGTGTTTGGCAGGTGAAAAGGGCGGATTCTGTTTCAGAGAATTAACGATGATCCCCATGGTCATCCCGGTCCTTTAATAATCCTTTACTTCATCAGCTGGAAATCCACCATGGTTCTATATACTCCTCTTTGCGTGGGAACAGGTAACTGGCTTGTTCCAAGAAGTATGCCGCAGAGCTTTTCAATTAACCACTACGTTGAAAATTATTTGCAGGTGTTCAGCGTTTCACCATAATTGTGATAACGTTTGTTTGTGCCTCCTGAAACACAAGATGGCTGCCACAAACATAACTATGATGAGGCGTAGCTGACTTGGTGTTGCCTATTTTTGTTAGTGGAGACTGACAAGAAGCCACTCTTCTAAGTACCATCCCACCACCATTTTTCCATTGTTTTAAAATGCAGGGAAATTTTGCAAGTTAGCATTATAATTAGTAGCTGGAGGGTACGGTTTTTTTTTGTGTGTGTGGTCGATGTGGATGGGGGGGTCAGGCCCTCTGTCAGTTCGCTGGTTAGTTTTTATTATCCCCAGAGAGGAGAAGTGGGCATGTGTTTGGCAGGTGAAAAGGGCGGATTCTGTTTCAGAGAATTAACGATGATCCCCATGGTCATCCCGTTCGTTTAATAATCCTTTACTTCAGCAGCTGGAAATCCACCATGGTTCCATATACTCCTCTTTGCGTGGGAACGGGTAAGTGGCTTGTTCCAAGAAGTATGCCGCAGAGCTTTTCAATTAACCAGTACGTTGAAAATTATTTGCAGGTGTTCAGCGTTTCACCATAATTGTGAAAACGTTTGTTTGTGCCTCCTGAAACCCTAGATGGCTTCAACGAACATAACGATGCTGAGGCGTAGCTGACTTGGTTTTGCCTATTTTTGTTAGTGGAGACTGACAAGAATCCATTCTTCTAAGTATCATCTCACCATCATTTTTCCATTGTTTAAAAATGCAGGAAAATTTTGCAAGTTAGCATTATAATTAGTAGCTGGAGGCTACGGTGTTTTTTTTTTTTTTTTTTTCCTGTGGGGTCGGTGTGGATATGTTGGTCAGGCCCTCTGTCAGTTCGCTGGTTTGTTTTTATTATCCCCAGAGAGGAGAAGTGGGTATTAGTATGGCAGGTGAAAACTGCAGATCTGTTTCAGAGAATTAAACAGGATCCGCATGGTAATCCCGTTCCTTTAAGAATCCTTTGCTTCATGAGCTGGGAATCCACCATGGTTCTATATACTTCTCTATGCGTGGGCACAGGAAACTGGCTTGTTCCAAGAAGTATGCCTCAGAGCTTTTCAATTAACCAGTATGTTGAAAATCCTTTGCAGGTTTTCAGCATTTCACCATAATTGTGATAACGTGTGTATGTGCCTACTGAAACCAAATATGGCTGCTACGGACATAAAAATGCTGAGACGTAGCTGACTTGTTTTTGCCTATTTTTGTCAGTGGAGATTGACAAGGAGCCATTCTTCTAAGTATCATCCCACCATGATTTCTCCATTGTTTAAAAATGCAGGAAAATTTTCCAAATTGGCATTATAATTAGTAGCTGGAGGGTACTTTATTTTTTTGTGGGGTCGGTCAGGATGGGTGTTCAGGCCCTCTGTCAGATCGCTGGTTTGTTTTTATTATCCCCAGAGAAGAGTAGTGGGCATGTGTTTGGCAGGTGAAAAGTGCGGATTCTGTTTCAGAGAATTAAACAGGATCCGCATGGTCATCTCATTCCTTTAAGAATCCTTTGCTTCATCAGCTGGGATTCCACCATGTTTCTATATACTCCTCTATGTGTGGGCACAGGTACCTGGCTTGTTCCAAGAAGTATGCTGGAGAGTTTTCAAATTAACCAGTACGTTGAAAATTATTTGCAGGTTTTCAGCGTTTCACCATAATTTTGATAACGTTTGTATGTGCCTCCTGAAACCCAAGAAGGCTGCGACGGACATAACTATGCTGAGGAGTAGCTGACTTGGTGTTGCCTATTTTTGTTAGTGGAGACAGACAAGAAGCCATTCTTCTAAGTATCATCCCACCACCATTTTTCCATTGTTTTAAAAGGCAGGGAAATTTTGCAAGCTAGCATTATAATTAGTAGCTGGAGGGTACGGTTTTTTTTTGTGTGTGGTCGATGTGGATGGGGGCGTCAGGCCCTCTGTCAGTTCGCTGGTTAGTTTTTATTATCCCCAGAGAGGAGAAGTGGGCATGTGTTTGGCAGGTGAAAAGGGCGGATTCTGTTTCAGAGAATTAACGATGATCCCCATGGTCATCCCGTTCCTTTAATAATCCTTTACTTCATCAGCTGGAAATCCACCATGGTTCTATATACTCCTCTTTGCGTGGGAACAGGTAACTGGCTTGTTCCAAGAAGTATGCCGCAGAGCTTTTCAATTAACCAGTACGTTGAAAATTATTTGCAGGTGTTCAGCGTTTCACCATAATTGTGATAACGTTTGTTTGTGCCTCCTGAAAACCAAGAAGGCTGCTACGGACATAACTATGCTGAGGCGTAGCTGACTTGGTTTTGCCTATTTTTGTTAGTGGAGACTGACAAGAATCCATTCTTCTAAGTATCATCTCACCATCATTTTTCCTTTGTTTAAAAATGCAGGAAAATTTTGCAAGTTAGCATTATAATTAATAGCTGGAGGCTACGGTGTTTTTTTTTTTTTTTCCCGTGGGGTCGGTGTGGATGTGTTGGTTAGGCCCTCTGTCAGTTCGCTGGTTTGTTTTTATTATCCCCAGAGAGGAGAAGTGAGTATTAGTATGGCAGGTGAAAACTGCGGAACTGTTTCAGAGAATTAAACAGGATCCGCATGGTAATCCCGTTCTTTTAAGAATCCTTTGCTTCATGAGGTGGGAATCCACCATGGTTCTATATACTTCTCTATGCGTGGGCACAGGAAACTGGCTTGTTCCAAGAAGTATGCCTCAGAGCTTTTCAATTAACCAGTATGTTGAAAATCCTTTGCAGGTTCAGCGTTTCACCATAATTATGATAACGTGTGTATGTGCCTGCTGAAACCAAATATGGCTGCTACGGACATAAATATGCCGAGGCGTAGCTGACTTGGTGTTGCCTACTTTTGTCAGTGGAGACTGACAAGAAGCCATTCTTCTAAGTATCATCCCACCATCATTTCTCCATTGTTTAAAAATGCAGGAAAATTTTGCAATTTGGCATTTTAATTAGTAGCTGGAGGGTACTTTTTTTTTGTGGGGTCGGTCAGGATGGGTGTTCAGGCCCTCTGTCAGATCGCTGGTTTGTTTTTATTATCCCCAGAGAAGAGTAGTGGGCATGTGTTTGGCAGGTGAAAAGGGCGGATTCTGTTTCAGAGAATTAACGATGATCCCCATGGTCATCCCGTTCCTTTAATAATCCTTTACTTCATCAGCTGGAAATCCACCATGGTTCTATATACTCCTCTTTGCGTGGGAACAGGTAACTGGCTTGTTCCAAGAAGTATGCCGCAGAGCTTTTCAATTAACCAGTACGTTGAAAATTATTTGCAGGTGTTCAGCGTTTCACCATAATTGTGATAACGTTTGTTTGTGCTTCCTGAAACCCAAGAAGGCTGCGACGGACATAACTATGCTGAGGAGTAGCTGACTTGGTGTTACCTATTTTTGTTAGTGGAGACTGACAAGAAGCCATTCTTCTAAGTATCATCCCACCACCATTTTTCCATTGTTTTAAAATGCAGGGAAATTATGCAAGTTAGCATTATAATTAGTAGCTGGGGGGTACGTTTTTTTTGTGTGTGTGTGGTCGATGTGGATGGGGCCGTCAGGCCCTCTGTCAGTTCGCTGGTTAGTTTTTATTATCCCCAGAGAGGAGAAGTGGGCATGTGTTTGGCAGGTGAAAAGGGCGGATTCTGTTTCAGAGAATTAACGATGATTCCCATGGTCATCCCGTTCCTTTAATAATCCTTTACTTCATCAGCTGGAAATCCACCATGGTTCTATATACTTCTTTATGCGAGGGCACAGGAAACTGGCTTGTTCCAAGAAGTATGCCTCAGAGCTTTTCAATTAACCAGTATGTTGAAAATCCTTTGCAGGTTTTCAGCGTTTCACCATAATTGTCATAACGTGTGTATGTGCCTACTGAAACCAAATATGGCTGCTACGGACATAACTATGCTCAGGCGTAGCTGACTTGGTGTTGCCTATTTTTGTCAGTGGAGACTGATGAGAGCCATTCTTCTAAGTATCATCCCACAATCATTTCTCCATTGTTAAAAAATGCAGGGAAATTTTGCAAATTGGCATTATAAATAGTAGCTGGAGGGTACTTTTTTTTTGTGGGGTTGGTCAGGATGGGTGTTCAGGCCCTCTGTCAGATTGCTGGTTTGTTTTTATTATCCCCAGAGAAGAGTAGTGGGCATGTGTTTGGCAGGTGAAAAGTTCGGATTCTGTTTCAGAGAATTAAACAAGATCCGCATGGTCATCTCATTCCTTTAAGAATCCATTGCTTCATCAGCTGGGATTCCACCATGATTCTATATACTCCTCTATGCGTGGGCACAGGTACCTGGCTTGTTCCAAGAAGTATGCTGGAGAGTTTTCAAATTAACCAGTACGTTGAAAATTATTTGTAGGTTTTCAGCGTTTCACCATAATTTTGATAACGTTTGTATGTGCCTCCTGAAACCCAAGAAGGCTGAGACGGACATAACTATGCTGAGGAGTAGCTGACTTGGTGTTGCCTATTTTTGTTAGTGGAGACAGACAAGAAGCCATTCTTCTAAGTATAATCCCACCACCATTTTTCCATTGTTTTAAAAGGCAAGGAAATTTTGCAAGCTAGCATTATAAATAGTAGCTGGAGGGTACGGTTTTTTTTTGTGTGTGGTCGATGTGGATGGGGGGGGGTGAGGCCCTCTGTCAGTTCGCTGGTTAGTTTTTATTATCCCCAGAGAGGAGAAGTGGGCATGTTTTTGGCAGGTGAAAAGGGCGGATTCTGTTTCAGAGAATTAACGATGATCCCCATGGTCATCCCGTTCCTTTAATAATCCTTTACTTCATCAGCTGGAAATCCACCATGGTTCTATATACTCCTCTTTGCGTGGGAACAGGTAAGTGGCTTGTTCCAAGAAGTATGCCGCAGAGCTTTTCAATTAACCACTACATTGAAAATTATTTGCAGGTGTTCAGCGTTTCACCATAATTGTGATAACGTTTGTTTGTGCCTCCTGAAACCCAAGAAGGCTGCGACGGACATAACTATGCTGAGGCGTAGCTGACTTGGTTTTGCCTATTTTTTTTAGTGAAGACTGACAAGAATCCATTCTTCTAAGTATCATCTCACCATCATTTTTCCATTGTTTAAAAATGCAGGAAAATTTTGCAAGTTAGCATTATAATTAGTAGCTGGAGGCTACGGTGTTTTTTTTTTTTTTTTCCCGTGGGGTCGGTGTGGATGTGTTGGTCAGGCCCTCTGTCAGTTCGCTGGTTTGTTTTTATTATCCCCAGAGAGGAGAAGTGGGTATTAGTATGGCAGGTGAAAACTGAGGATCTGTTTCAGAGAAATAAACAGGATCCGCATGGTAATCCCGTTCTTTTAAGAATCCTTTGCTTCATGAGCTGGGAATCCACCATGGTTCTATATACTTCTCTATGCGTGGGCACAGGAAACTGGCTTGTTCCAAGAAGTATGCCTCAGAGATTTTCAATTAACCAGTATGTTGAAAATCCTTTGCAGGTTCAGCGTTTCACCATAATTATGATAACGTGTGTATGTGCCTGCTGAAACCAAATATGGCTGCTACGGACATAACTATGCCGAGGCGTAGCTGACTTGGTGTTGCCTACTTTTGTCAGTGGAGACTGACAAGAAGCCATTCTTCTAAGTATCATCCCACCATCATTTCTCCATTGTTTAAAAATGCAGGGAAATTTGCAATTTGGCATTTAAATTAGTAGCTGGAGGGTACTTTTTTTTTTGTGGGGTCGGTCAGGATGGGTGTTCAGGCCCTCTGTCAGATCGCTGGATTGTTTTTATTATCCCCAGAGAAGAGTAGTGGGCATGTGTTTGGCAGGTGAAAAGGGCGGATTCTGTTTCAGAGAATTAACGATGATCCCCATGGTCATCCCGTTCCTTTAATAATCCTTTACTTCATCAGCTGGAAATCCACCATGGTTCTATATACTCCTCTTTGCGTGGGAACAGGAAACTGGCTTGTTCCAAGAAGTATGCCGCAGAGCTTTTCAATTAACCAGTACGTTGAAAATTATTTGCAGGTGTTCAGCGTTTCACCATAATTGTGATAACGTTTGTTTGTGCCTCCTGAAACCCAAGATGGCTGCGACGGACATAACTATGCTGAGGAGTAGCTTACTTGGTGTTGCCTATTTTTGTTAGTGGAGACTGACAAGAAGCCATTCTTCTAAGTATCATCCCACCACCATTTTTCCATTGTTTTAAAATGCAGGGAAATTTTGCAAGTTAGCATTATAATTAGTAGCTGGAGGGTACGGTTTTTTTTGTATGTGTGGTCGATGTGGATGAGGGGATCAGGCCCTCTGTCAGTTCGCTGGTTAGTTTTTATTATCCCCAGAGAGGAGAAGTGGGCATGTGTTTGGCAGGTGAAAAGGGCGGATTCTGTTTCAGAGAATTAACGATGATCCCCATGGTCATCCCGTTCCTTTAATAATTCTTTACTTCATCAGCTGGAAATCCACCATGGTTCTATATACTCCTCTTTGCGTGGGAACAGGTAACTGGCTTGCTCCAAGAAGTATGCCTCAGAACTTTTCAATTAACCACTACGTTGAAAATTATTTGCAGGTGTTGAGCGTTTCACCATAATTGTGATAACGTGTGTATGTGCCTACTGAAACCAAATATGGCTGCTACGGACATAACTATGCTGAGGCGTAGCTGACTTGGTGTTGCCTATTTTTGTCAGTGGAGACTGACAAGAAGCCATTCTTCTAAGTATCATCCCACCATCATTTCTCCATTGTTTAAAAATGCAGGGAAATTTTGCAAATTGGCATTATAATTAGTAGCTGGAGGGTACTTTATTTTTTTGTGGGGTCGGTCAGGATGGGTGTTCAGGCCCTCTGTCAGATCGCTGGTTTGTTTTTATTATCCCCAGAGAAGAGTAGTGGGCATGTGTTTGGCAGGTGAAAAGTGCGGATTCTGTTTCAGTGAATTAAACAGGATCCGCATGGTCATCTCATTCCTTAAAGAATCCTTTGCTTCATCAGCTGGGATTCCACCATGTTTCTATATACTCCTCTATGCGTGGGCACAGGTACCTGGCTTGTTCCAAGAAGTATGCTGGAGAGTTTTCAAATTAACCAGTACGTTGAAAATTATTTGCAGGTTTTCAGCGTTTCACCATAATTTTGATAACGTTTGTATGTGCCTCCTGAAACCCAAGAAGGCTGCGACGGACAAAACTATGCTGAGGCGTAGCTGACTTGGTGTTGCCTATTTTTGTCAGTGGAGACTGACAAGAAGCCATTTTTCTAAGTATGATCCCACCATCATTTCTCCATTGTTTTAAAATGCAGGGAAATTTTGCAAATTGGCATTATAATTAGTAGCTGGAGGGTACTTTTGTTTTTGTGGAGTCGGTCAGGATGGGTGTTCAGGCCCTCTGTCAGATCGCTGGTTTGGTTTAATTATGCCAAGAGAAGAGTAGTGGGCATGTGTTTGGCAGGTGAAAAGGGCGGATTCTGTTTCAGAGAATTAAAAAGTATCAGCATACTCATCTCATTCCTTTAAGAATCCTTTGCTTCATCAGCTGGGATTCCACCATGTTTCTATGTACTCCTCTATGCGTGGGCACAGGTACCTGGCTTGTTCCAAGAAGTATGCTGGAGAGTTTTCAAATTAATCAGTACGTTGAAAATTATTTGCAGGTTTTCAGCGTTTCACCATAATTTTGATAACGTTTGTATGTGCCTCCTGAAACCCAAGAAGGCTGCGACGGACATAACTATGCTGAAGAGTAGCTGACTTGGTGTTGCCTATTTTTGTTAGTGGAGACTGACAAGCATCCATTCTTCTAAGTGTCATCTCACCATCATTTTTCCATTGTTTAAAAATGCAGGAAAATTTTGCAGGTTAGCATTATAATTAGTAGCTGGAGGCTACGGTGTTTTTTTTTTTTTTTTCCTGTGGGGTCGGTGTGGATGTGTTGGTCAGGCTCTCTGTCAGTTCGCTGGTTTGTTTTTATTATCCCCATAGAGGAGAAGTGAGTATTAGTATGGCAGGTGAAAACTGCGGATCTGTTTCAGAGAATTAAACAGGATCCGCATGGTAATCCCGTTCCTTTAAGAATCCTTTGCTTCATGAGCTGGGAATCCACCATGGTTCTATATACTTCTCTATGCGTGGGCACAGGAAACTGGCTTGTTCCAAGAAATATGCCTCAGAGCTTTTCAATTAACCAGTATGTTGAAAATCCTTTGCAGGTTTTCAGCGTTTCAGCATAATTGTGATAACGTGTGTATGTGCCTACTGAAACCAAATATGGCTGCTACGGACATAACTATGCTGAGGCGTAGCTGACTTGGTGTTGCCTATTTTTGTTATTGGAAACTGACAAGAAGCCATTCTTCTAAGTATCATCCCACCATCATTTCTCCATTGTTTTAAAATGCAGGGAAATTTTGCAAATTGGCATTATAATTAGTAGCTGGAGGGTACTTTTTTTTTTTGTGGGGTCGGTCAGGATGGGTGTTCAGGCCCTCTGTCAGATCGCTGGTTTATTTTTATTATCCCCAGAGAAGAGTAGTGGGCATGTGTTTGGCAGTTGAAAAGGGCGGATTCTGTTTCAGAGAATTAAACAGGATCCGCATGGTCATCTCATTCCTTTAAGAATCTTTTGCTTCATCAGCTGGGATTCCACCATGTTTCTATATACTCCTCTATGCGTGGGCACAGATACCTGGCTTGTTCCAAGAAGTATGCTGGAGAGTTTTCAAATTAACCAGTACGTTGAAAATTATTTGCAGGTTTTCAGCGTTTCACCATAATTTTGAAAACGTTTGTATGTGCCTCCTGATACCCAAGAAGGCTGCGACGGACATAACTATGCTGAGGCGTAGCTGACTTGGCGTTGCCTATTTTTGTTAGTGGAGACAGACAAGAAGCCATTCTTCTAAGTATCATCCCACCACCATTTTTCCATTGTTTTAAAAGGCAGGGAAATTTTGCAAGTTAGCATTATAATTAGTAGCTGGAGGGTACGGTTTTTTTTTTTTGTGTGGTCGATGTGGATGGCGGGGTCAGGCCCTTTGTCAGTTCGCTGGTTAGTTTTTATTATCCTCAGAGAGGAGAAGTGGGCATGTGTTTGGCAGGTGAAAAGGGCGGATTCTGTTTCAGAGAATTAACGATGATCCCCATGGTCATCCCGTTCTTTAATAATCCTTTTCTTCATCAGATGGAAATCCACCATGGTTCTATATACTCCTCTTTGCGTGGGCACAAGTACCTGGCTTGTTCCAAGAAGTATGCTGCAGAGTTCTCAAATTAACCAGTACGTTGAAAATTATTTGCAGGTTTTCAGCCTTTCACCATAATTTTGAAAACGTTTGTAAGTGCCTCCTGAAACCGAAGGTGGCTGCCACGAACATAACTATGCTGAGGCGTAGCTGACTTGGTTTTGCCTATTTTTGTTAGTGGAGACTGACAAGAATCCAATCTTCTAAGTATCATCTCACCATCATTTTTCCAATGTTTAAAAATGCAGGAAAATTTTGTAAGTTAGCATTATAATTAGTAGCTGGAGGCTACGGTGTTTTTTTTTTTTTTTTCCTGTGGGGTCGGTGTGGATGTGTTGGTCAGGCTCTCTGTCAGTTCGCTGGTTTGTTTTTATTATCCCCAGAGAGGAGAAGTGGGTATTAGTATGGCAGGTGAAAACTGCGGATCTGTTTCAGAGAATTAAACAGGATCCGCATGGTAATCCTGTTCCTTTAAGAATCCTTTGCTTCATGAGCTGGCAATCCACCATGGTTATATATACTTCTCTATGCGTGGGCACAGGAAACTGGCTTGTTCCAAGAAGTATGCCTCAGAGCTTTTCAATTAACCAGTATGTTGAAAATCCTTTGCAGGTTTTCAGCGTTTCAGCATAATTGTGATAACGTGTGTATGTGCCTACAGAAATCAAATATGGCTGCTACGGACATAACTATGCTGAGGCGTAGCTGACTTGGTGTTGCCTATTTTTGTTGGTGGAGACAGACAAGAAGCCATTCTTCTAAGTATCATCCCACCACCATTTTTCCATTTTTTTAAAATGCAGGGAAATTTTGCAAGTTAGCATTATAATTAGTACCTGGAGGGTACGGTTTTTTTTGTGTGTGGTCGATGTGGATGGGGGTTCAGGCCCTCTGTCAGTTCGCTGGTTAGTTTTTATTATCCCCAGAGAGGAGAAGTGGGCATGTGTTTGGCAGGTGAAAAGGGCGGATTCTGTTTCAGAGAATTAACGATGATCCCCATGGTCATCCCGTTCCTTTAATAATCCTTTACTTCATCAGCTGGAAATCCACCATGGTTCTATATACTCCTCTTTTCCTCGGAACAGGTAACTGGCTTGTTCCAAGAAGTATGCCGCAGAGCTTTTCAATTAAGCAGTACGTTGAAAATTATTTGCAGGTGTTCAGCGTTTCACCATAATTGTGATAACGTTTGTTTGTGCCTCCTGAAACCCAAGATGGCTGCCACGAACATAACTATGCTGAGGCGTAGCTGACTTGGTTTTGCCTATTTTTGTTAGTGGAGACTGACAAGAATCCATTCTTCTAAGTATCATCTCACCATCATTTTTCCTTTGTTTAAAAATGCAGGAAAATTTTGTAAGTTAGCATTATAATTAGTAGCTGGAGGCTACGGTGTTTTTTTTTTTTTTTTTTTCCTGTGGGGTCGGTGTGGATGTGTTGGTCAGGCCCTCTGTCAGTTCGCTGGTTTGTTTTTATTATCCCCAGAGAGGAGAAGTGGGTATTAGTATGGCAGGTGAAAACTGCGGATCTGTTTCAGAGAATTAAACAGGATCCGCATGGTAATCCTTTTCCTTTAAGAATCCTTTGCTTCATGAGCTGGGAATCCACCATGGTTCTATATACTTCTCTATGAGTGGGCACAGGAAACTGGCTTGTTCCAAGAAGTATGCCTCAGAGCTTTTCAATTAACCAGTATGTTGAAAATCCTTTGCAGGTTTTCAGCGTTTCACCATAATTGTGATAACGTGTGTATGTGTCTCCTGAAACCCAATATGGCTGCCAAGGACATAAGTATGCTGAGGCGTAGCTGACTTCGTGTTGCCGATTTTTGTTATTGGAAACTGACTAGAAGCCATTCTTCTAAGTATCAACCCACCATCATTTTTCCATTGTTTAAAAATGCAGGGAAATTTTGCAAGTTATCAATATAATTAGTAGCTGGAGGGTACTTTTTTTTTTTTGTGGGGTCAGTGTGGATGGGTTGGTCAGGCCATCTGTCAATTCACTGGTTTGTTTTTATTATCCCCAGACAGGAGAAGTGGGCATGTGTTTGGCAGGTGAAAAGGGCGGATTCTGTTTCAGAGAATTAAACAGGATCCGCATGGTCATCTTATTCCTTTAAGAATCCTTTGCTTCATCAGCTGGGATTCCGCCATGTTTCCATATACTGCACTATGCGTGGGCACAGGTACCTGGCTTGTTCCAAGAAGTATGCCTGAGAGTTTTCAAATTAACCAGTACGTTGAAAACTATTTGCAGGTTTTCAGCGTTTCACCATAATTTTGATAACGTTTGTATGTGCCTCCCGAAACCCAAGAAGGCTGTGACGGACATAACAATGTTGAGGAGTAGCTGACTTGGTGTTGCCTATTTTTGTTAGTGGAGACAGACAAGAAGCCATTCTTCTAAGTATCATCCCTCCACCATTTTTCCATTGTTTTAAAATGCAGGGAAATTTTGCAAGTTAGCATTATAATTAGTAGCTAGAGGGTACGGTTTTTTTGTGTGTGTGGTCGATGTGGATGGGGGTTCAGGCCCTCTGTCAGTTCACTGGTTAGTTTTTATTATCCCCAGAGAGGAGAAGTGGGCATGTGTTTGGCAGGTGAAAAGGGCGGATTCTGTTTCAGAGAATTAACGATGATCCCCATGGTCATCCCGTTCCTTTAATAATCCTTTACTTCATCAGCTGGAAATCCACCATGGTTCTATATACTCCTCTTTGCGTGGGAACAGGTAACTGGCTTGTTCCAAGAAGTATGCCGCAGAGCTTTTCAATTAACCACTACGTTGAAAATTATTTGCAGGTGTTCAGCGTTTCACCATAATTGTGATAACGTTTGTTTGTGCCTCCTGAAACCCAAGATGGCTGCCACGAACATAACTATGCTGAGGCGTAGCTGACTTGGTTTCGCCTATTTTTGTTAGTGGAGACTGACAAGAATCCATTCTTCTAAGTATCATCTCAACATCATTTTTCCATTGTTTAAAAATGCAGGAAAATTTTGTAAGTTAGCATTATAATTAGTAGCTGGAGGCTACGGTGTTTTTTTTTTTTTTTTTCCTGTGGGGTCGGTGTGTATGTGTTGGTCAGGCCCTGTGTCAGTTCGCTGGTTAGTTTTTATTATCCCCAGAGAGGAGAAGTGGGTATTAGTATGGCAGGTGAAAACTGCGGATCTGTTTCAGAGAATTAGAGTGGGTTCCCAGCGACCATCACAGACACCTAACTTTGCCTCCTAGGGCATACAGGGCCCGTGCCCTAAGCATAAACCCTACCCCTCACCCATATGCCTAACCCACAACATAACACCTAACCCTGATCCTACTGCTCACCTTAACAGGTAAACCTCACCATAACCCTATCTTTAACCCCATATCTTAACGTTAATGCATGACACCCTGAGAACAAGCCCTATACCGTCATTATAACCCTAACTCCTAGCTATAACCGTAACACCTAATCCCTAATTCTGAAACGCCAACCCTCACCTTAACCCGACCAACAACACTAACACTAACCCTAACCCCTTACCCTAACCCTACGCCTAAAAGTAACCCTAACCGTTGATCCTTCGTCATAACCCCTAACCTTAACCCTAACCCTTAACCCTATTCCCAATCCTAACCATTAAACAGATCCCTAACTCTTAACCCTAACCCTAACCATTACCCTAATGCCTAGAGATCTAACCCCAACACTGACCTACAGTTAACACTAACCCCAACACCTAATGCTAACCTTAAACCTCAACCAAGCTCCTAACCCTTTACCCTAACACTATCCCTAACCCCTAAGCCTAACCCCAACTGTTAACCCTCTAACCCTCACCCTGAATCCTCACCCTATCCCTTAACCCTTACCCCTAACCCTAACGCCAACTCCAACCCTAAACCTTACCCTGGCCCCCTAACCCAGACTTAACACCTTACCCCTAACACTAACTCTAACCCTAACCACTAATCCCTAGCACCTAACCCTGACTCGAAACCTAACCCCTAACACGAAAAACCCTAACCCCAACCCCAACCCTAATTCTCACACTACTTCCATTCCCAGAGTGAAGCAAGCCTACAATACAGCCATGCCATGTGGGAGATGAGGCTCCGCCTGAGTCCTGCATGGAGGTCCTGTCCCAAGGCCCAGGGAATGATGTTGTGCTTTCGTGGTGACTCCGACCGCACCCCTCTCACCGTAGATTAACCAGGTCCTGTGCCCTTAAACTGACCGCTAAAGCTAAGCCCTACCACCAACGCTAACCCCTGACCCTGAACCTAAGCCCCGAGCCTAAAGCCCAACATTAACTCTAGACCCTTACCCTAAACCTAATCCCTAACCCTAATGCTAACCCCTAAACCCAACCCTAACCGTGAACAGTAAACCTAACCCTAACCCCTAACACAAACCATAGCACATAACTCTAACCCTAAATCTAACCCTAAGCCTAACCGTAAACCCTAACTCTTAACCTTAACCCTAAGCGTTAACTCTCACGCTAACCTTTAATCCTAACCCTAATCCTAATCTTCAACCCTAAACCTAACACTTAACCCTAAACGTCTACCAAACCCTAACCCCTCATCTTAACCCTAACCGTAAACCTCAACCCTAAACCGAACTGTAACCGTTAAACCTAAGAGTAACCTTTAACCCTAACCCTAATCCCTAACCTTAAGCCCTCACCCTAACACTAAACTTCATCCTTAACCCTAACCATAATCCTAACCCTAAATCTAATTCTCAGACTTCTTGCTTTCTTAGAGTTTAGAAAGCCTGCAATCCTCCCATGCCATGCGTGAAAGGAGGCTCTACCACTGTGTCCTGCATGAAACCCACGAGCCCATACCCAGAGTATGATAGAGTGGGTTCCCGGGTACAATCCCAGCCCCTTAAACTCCCCCGCCCGCCTAGTGCAGACAGGGCCCGTGCGCTAAGCATAAACCCTACGCCTCACCCATATGCCTACCCACAACATAACACCTAACCCTGATCCTACTGCTCACCTTAACAGGTAAACCTCACCATAACCGTAACTTTAACCCCATATCTTAACGTTAATGCATTACACCCTGAGAACAAGCCCTATACCGTCATTATAACCCTAACTCCTAGCTATAACCGTAACACCTAATCCCTAATTCTGAAAAGCCAACCCTAACCTTAACCCGACCAACAACACTAACACTAACCCTAACCCCTTACCCTAACCCTACGCCTAAAAGTAACCCTAACCGTTGATCCTTCGTCATAACCCCTAACCTTAACCTTAACCCTTAACCCTATTCCCAAACCTAACCATTAAACAGAATCCTAACTCTTAACCCTAACCCTAACCTTTACCCTAATGCCTAGAGATCTAACCCCAACACTGACCTACAGTTAACACTAGCCCCAACCCCTAATGCTAACCTTAAACCTGAACCAAGCTCCTAACCCTTACCCTAACACTATCCCTAACCCCTAAGCCTAACCCCAACTGTTAACCCTCTAACCCTCACCCTGAATCCTAACCCTATCCCTTAACCCTTACCCCTAACCCTAACGCCAACTCCAACCCTAAACCTTACCCTGGCCCCCTAACCCAGACTTAACACCTTACCCCTAACACTAACTCTAACCCTAACCACTAATCCCTAGCACCTAACCCTGACTCGAAACCTAACCCCTAACACGAAAAACCCTAACCCCAACCCCAACCCTAATTCTCACACTACTTCCATTCCCAGAGTGAAGCAAGCCTACAATACAGCCATGCCATGTGGGAGATGAGGCTCCGCCTGAGTCCTGCATGGAGGTCCTGTCCCAAGGCCCAGGGAATGATGTTGTGCTTTCGTGGTGACTCCGACCGCACCCCTCTCACCGTAGATTAACCAGGTCCTGTGCCCTTAAACTGACCGCTAAAGCTAAGACCTACCACCAACGCTAACCCCTGACCCTGAACCTAAGCCCCGAGCCTAAAGCCCAACATTAACTCTAGACCCTTACCCTAAACCTAATCCCTAACCCTAATGCTAACCCCTAAACCCAACCCTAACCGTGAACAGTAAACCTAACCCTAACCCCTAACACAAACCATAGCACATAACTCTAACCCTAAATCTAACCCTAAGCCTAACTGTAAACCCTAACTCTTAACCTTAACCCTAAGCGTTAACTCTCACGCTAACCTTTAATCCTAACCCTAATCCTAATCTTCAACCCTAAACCTAACACTTAACCCTAAATGTCTACCAAACCCTAACCCCTCATCTTAACCCTAACCGTAAACCTCAACCCTAAACCGAACTGTAACCGTTAAACCTAAGAGTAACCTTTAACCCTAACCCTAATCCCTAACCTTAAGCCCTCACCCTAACACTAAACTTCATCCTTAACCCTAACCATAATCCTAACCCTAAATCTAATTCTCAGACTTCTTGCTTTCTTAGAGTTTAGAAAGCCTGCAATCCTCCCATGCCATGCGTGAAAGGAGGCTCTACCACTGTGTCCTGCATGAAACCCACGGGCCCATACCCAGAGTATGATAGAGTGGGTTCCCGGGTACAATCCCAGCCCCCTAAACTCCCCCCGCCTGCCCAATGCAGACAGGGCCCGTGCGCTAAGCATAAACAATACCTTTAACAGATAACCCTAACCCTGAACATAACACCCAACCCTGTTCCTATTTCTCCCCTTAACACGTAAACCTCACCGTGAGCCTAACTTTAACCTCTTATCCTAACGTTAATGCATAACCCATTCCCTGAGAACAACCCCTATCCCATAATTCTAACCCTATCTCCTAGTCATCACTGGAACACCTAATCCCTAACCCTAATTCTAAACCGCTAACCCTAACCGGAACCCTACCTACAACCCTAACACTGACAGTAACCCTTACTTCTAACCCCAACGCTATGCCTAACAAAAACCCTAACCCTTCACCCAAACCCCTAAGCCTTACGCTAACCCTTAACCCTAATCCTAATCCTAACCATTAAACCTAACCCTAGCTCTTAAAGCTAACCCTAAATCTTACCCTCACGACTGGACCTAACCCTGACACTAACCTAACACCTAACCCTAACCAGAACCCCTAAAGCTAACCCTGAACCCTATCCCTAACCCTAGCAGTAAACTTTAACCCTAAACCTAAGCCCAACCCATAACCCTAATCCTATCCTTTTACCCTAAAACTAACCCCTAAACCTAACCCCTATACCTAACCCTAACTCTAACCCCAATCCTAATTCTAACCATACCCCTTCATAAAACACGAAATCCTAACCTCTAAACCTAACACTAACCAAAAACCCTAATCGCTAATTCCTAACCCTAACGCTTAACCTTTACCCTAACCGTTAACCCTCACCCTAATTCTTAACACTGACCCTAACCTTAACCTTTAACTCTAAGACTAATCCCTTAACCCTACAGTAAGGAAGACCCTTAATGCTAATGGGATCCCTTTTCCCTAACCCTAACACTACAGCTAAAAATAACCCTAACCTTTGATCCTTAAACCTAACCCCTAACACTTACTTTAACCCCAAACCCTAACCCTAATCCTAAGCATTAAACCTAACCCTATCTCTTAACCCTAACCCTAGCCCTTACCCTAACGTCTAGTTCTAACCCTAAATCTAACCTCCCGCCTAATCCTAACCTTAAGCCCTAATGCTAACGCTAACCCTGAACCCTGAACCTACCCGTAACCCTTAACACTAACCCTATCCGTGAACTTTAACCCTGACCCTAACCATTACCCGCACCCAAGCATTTAACCCTGACCCTAACCCTAATCCTTAATGATAACCCTAACACTAAACCCTAACCCTAAGCCCAACACTTAAACCTAATCCTATCCCTTAACCCTAACCCAAACCCTAACCCTAATGCTAACCCCTAAATGTAACCCTAACCGTGAAGAGTAAACCTAACCCTAACCTCTAACACAAACCATAGCACATAACTCTAACCCTAAAACTAACCCTAACCCTAACCCTAACCCTAAACCCTAACTCTTAACCTTAACCCTAAGCGTTAACTCTCACACTAACCTTTAATCCTAACCCTAATCCTAATCTTCAACCCTAAACCTAACACTTAACCCTAAACGTCTACCAAACCCTAACCCCTCATCTTAACCCTAACCTTAAACCTCAACCCTAAACCAAAGTATAACCGTTAAATATAAGAGTAACCTTTAACCCTAACCGTAATCCCTAAGCCTAAGCCCTCACCCTAACACTAAACTTCATCCTTAACCCTAACCATAATCCTAACCCTAAATCTAATTCTCAGACTTCTTGCTTTCTTAGAGTTTAGAAAGCCTGCAATCCTCCCATGCCATGCGTGAAAGGAGGCTCTACCACTGTGTCCTGCATGAAACCCACGGGCCCATACCCAGAGTATGATAGAGTGGGTTCCCGGGTACAATCCCAGCCCCCTAAACTCCCCCCGCCCGCCCAATGCAGACAGGGCCCGTGCGCTAAGCATAAACAATACCTTTAACAGATAACCCTAACCCTGAACATAACACCCAACCCTGTTCCTATTTCTCCCCTTAACACGTAAACCTCACCGTGAGCCTAACTTTAACCTCTTATCCTAACGTTAATGCATAACCCATTCCCTGAGAACAACCCCTATCCCATAATTCTAACCCTATCTCCTAGTCATCACTGGAACACCTAATCCCTAACCCTAATTCTAAACCACTAACCCTAACCGGAACCCTACCTACAACCCTAACACTGACAGTAACCCTTACTTCTAACCCCAACGCTATGCCTAACAAAAACCCTAACCCTTCACCCAAACCCCTAAGCCTTACGCTAACCCTTAACCCTAATCCTAACCCTAACCATTAAACCTAACCCTAGCTCTTAAAGCTAACCCTAAATCTTACCCTCACGACTAGACCTAACCCTGACACTAACCTAACACCTAACCCTAACCAGAACCCCTAAAGCTAACCCTGAACCCTATCCCTAACCCTAGCAGTAAACTTTAACCCTAAACCTAAGCCCAACCCATAACCCTAATCCTATCCTTTTACCCTAAAACTAACCCCTAAACCTAACCCCTATACCTAACCCTAACTCTAACCCCAATCCTAATTCTAACCATACCCCTTCATAAAACACGAACTCCTAACCTCTAAACCTAACACTAACCAAAAACCCTAATCGCTAATTCC
The DNA here is from genome assembly GCF_041146395.1 of Eulemur rufifrons. NCBI lineage: Eukaryota > Metazoa > Chordata > Mammalia > Primates > Lemuridae > Eulemur > Eulemur rufifrons. Next base: position 1,091,110 of record NW_027182844.1, read on the forward strand.
TAACCCTAACGCTTAACCTTTACCCTAACCGTTAACCCTCACCCTAATTCTTAACACTGACCCTAACCTTAACCTTTAACTCTAAGCCTAATCCCTTAACCCTACAGTAAGGAAGACCCTTAATGCTAATGGGATCCCTTTTCCCTAACCCTAACACTACAGCTAAAAATAACCCTAACCTTTGATCCTTAAACCTAACCCTAACACTTACTTTAACCCCAAACCCTAACCCTAATCCTAAGCATTAAACCTAACCCTATCTCTTAACCCTAACCCTAGCTCTTACCCTAACGTCTAGTTCTAACCCTAAATCTAACCTCCCGCCTAATCCTAACCTTAAGCCCTAATGCTAACGCTAACCCTGAACCCTAATCCTACCCGTAACCTTTAACACTAACCCTATCCGTGAACTTTAACCCTGACCCTAACCATTACCCGCACCCTAGCATTTAACCCTGACCCTAACCCTAATCCTTAATGATAACCCTAACACTAAACCCTAAACCTAAGCCCAACACTTAACCCTAATCCTATCCCTTAACCCTAACCCTAACCCTAACCCTAATGCTAACCCCTAAACGTAACCCTAACCGTGAAGAGTAAACCTAACCCTAACCTCTAACACAAACCATAGCACATAACTCTAACCCTAAAACTAACCCTAACCCTAACCCTAACCCTAAACCCTAACTCTTAACCTTAACCCTAAGCGTTAACTCTCACGCTAACCTTTAATCCTAACCCTAATCCTAGTCTTCAACCCTAAACCTAACACTTAACCCTAACCCTGTACCAAACCTTAACCCCTCATCTTAACCCTAACCTTAATCCTCAACCCTAAAACAAAGTGTAACCGTTAAATCTAAGAGTAACCTTTAACCCTAACCGTAATCCCTAAGCCTAAGCTCTCACCCTAACACTAAACTTCATCCTTAACCCTAACCATAACCCTAACCCTAAATCTAATTCCCAGACTTCTTGCTTTCTTAGAGTTTAGAAAGCCTGCAATCCTCCCACGCCATGCGTGAAAGGAGGCTCTGCCACAGTGTCCTGCATGAAACCCAGAGGCCCATACACTGCGTGCGGTAGAGTGGGTTCCCAGCGACCATCCCAGACACCGAACTTTGCCTCCTAGGGCATACAGGGCCCGTGCCCTAAGCATAAACCCTATCCCTCACCCATAAGACTAACCCACAACATAACACCTAACCCTGATCCTACTGCTCACCTTAACAGGTAAACCTCACCATAACCCTAACTTTAACCCCATATCTTAACGTTAATGCCTGACACCCTGAGAACAAGCCCTATACCGTCATTATAACCATACCTCCTAGCTATAACCGTAACACCTAATCCCTAATTTTGAAGCGCCAACCCTAACCTTAACCCGACCAACAACACTAACACTAACCCTAACCCCTTACCCTAACCCTACGCCTAAAAGTAACCCTAACCGTTGATCCTTCGTCATAACCCCTAACCTTAACCCTAACCCTTAACCTATTCCCAATCCTAACCATTAAACAGAACCCTAACTCTTAACCCTAACCCTAACCTTTACCCTAATGCCTAGAGATCTAACCCCAACACTGACCTACAGTTAACACTAACCCCAACCCCTAATGCTAACCTTAACCCTAACCCTAACCCTAACCTTTAACCTACAGTTAACACTAACCCCAACCCCTAATGCTAACCTTAACCCTAACCCTAACCTTTACCCTAATGCCTAGAGATCTAACCCCAACACTGACCTACAGTTAACACTAACCCCAACCCCTAATGCTAACCTTAAACCTGAACCAAGCTCCTAACCCTTAACCCTAACACTATCCCTAACCCCTAAGCCTAACCCCAACTGTTAACCCTCTAACCGTCACCCTGAATCCTAGCCCTATCCCTTAAACCTAACCCCTAACCCTAACGCTAACTCCAACCCTAAACCTGGCCCCCTAACCCAGACTTAACACCTTACCCCTAACACTAACTCTAACCCTAACCACTAATCCCTAGCACCTAACCCTGACTTGAAACCTAACCCCTAACATGAAAAACCCTAACCCCAACCCCAACCCTAATTCTCACACTACTTCCATTCCCAAAGTGAAGCAAGCCTACAATACAGCCATGCCATGTGGGAGATGAGGCTCCGCCTGAGTCCTGCATGGAGGTCCTCTCCCAAGGCCCAGGGAATGATGTTGTGCTTTCGTGGTGACTCCGACCGTACCCATCTCACCGTAGATTAACCAGGTCCTGTGCCCTTAAACTGACCGCTAAAGCTAAGACCTACCACCAACGCTAACCCCTGACCCTGAACCTAAGCCCCGAGCCTAAAGCCCAACATTAACTCTAGACCCTTACCCTAAACCTAATCCCTAACCCTAATGCTAATCCCTAAACCCAACCCTAACCGTGAACAGTAAACCTAACCCTAACCCCTAACACAAACCATAGCACATAACTCTAACCCTAAATCTAACCCTAAGCCTAACCGTAAACCCTAACTCTTAACCTTAACCCTAAGCGTTAACTCTCACGCTAACCTTTAATCCTAACCCTAATCCTCATCTTCAACCCTAAACCTAACACTTAACCCTAAACGTCTACCAAACCCTAACCCCTCATCTTAACCCTAACCGTAAACCTCAACCCTAAACCGAACTGTAACCGTTAAACCTAAGAGTAACCTTTAACCCTAACCCTAATCCCTAACCTTAAGCCCTCACCCTAACACTAAACTTCATCCTTAACCCTAACCATAATCCTAACCCTAAATCTAATTCTCAGACTTCTTGCTTTCTTAGAGTTTAGAAAGCCTGCAATCCTCCCATGCCATGCGTGAAAGGAGGCTCTACCACTGTGTCCTGCATGAAACCCACGGGCCCATACCCAGAGTATGATAGAGTGGGTTCCCGGGTACAATCCCAGCCCCCTAAACTCCCCCCGCCCGCCCAATGCAGACAGGGCCCGTGCGCTAAGCATAAACAATACCTTTAACAGATAACCCTAACCCTGAACATAACACCCAACCCTGTTCCTATTTCTCCCCTTAACACGTAAACCTCACCGTGAGCCTAACTTTAACCTCTTATCCTAACGTTAATGCATAACCCATTCCCTGAGAACAACCCCTATCCCATAATTCTAACCCTATCTCCTAGTCATCACTGGAACACCTAATCCCTAACCCTAATTCTAAACCGCTAACCCTAACCGGAACCCTACCTACAACCCTAACACTGACAGTAACCCTTACTTCTAACCCCAACGCTATGCCTAACAAAAACCCTAACCCTTCACCCAAACCCCTAAGCCTTACGCTAACCCTTAACCCTAATCCTAATCCTAACCATTAAACCTAACCCTAGCTCTTAAAGCTAACCCTAAATCTTACCCTCACGACTGGACCTAACCCTGACACTAACCTAACACCTAACCCTAACCAGAACCCCTAAAGCTAACCCTGAACCCTATCCCTAACCCTAGCAGTAAACTTTAACCCTAAACCTAAGCCCAACCCATAACCCTAATCCTATCCTTTTACCCTAAAACTAACCCCTAAACCTAACCCCTATACCTAACCCTAACTCTAACCCCAATCCTAATTCTAACCATACCCCTTCATAAAACAGGAACTCCTAACCTCTAAACCTAACACTAACCAAAAACCCTAATCGCTAATTCCTAACCCTAACGCTTAACCTTTACCCTAACCGTTAACCCTCACCCTAATTCTTAACACTGACCCTAACCTTAACCTTTAACTCTAAGCCTAACCCTTAACCCTACAGTAAGGAAGACCCTTAATGCTAATGGGATCCCTTTTCCCTAACCCTAACACTACAGCTAAAAATAACCCTAACCTTTGATCCTTAAACCTAACCCCTAACACTTACTTTAACCCCAAACCCTAACCCTAATCCTAAGCATTAAACCTAACCCTATCTCTTAACCCTAACCCTAGCCCTTACCCTAACGTCTAGTTCTAACCCTAAATCTAACCTCCCGCCTAATCCTAACCTTAAGCCCTAATGCTAACGCTAACCCTGAACCCTAAACCTACCCGTAACCCTTAACACTAACCCTATCCGTGAACTTTAACCCTGACCCTAACCATTACCCGCACCCAAGCATTTAACCCTGACCCTAACCCTAATCCTTAATGATAACCCTAACACTAAACCCTAACCCTAAGCCCAACACTTAACCCTAATCCTATCCCTTAACCCTAACCCTAACCCTAACCCTAATGCTAACCCCTAAACGTAACCCTAACCGTGAACAGTAAACCTAACCCTAACCTCTAACACAAACCATAGCACATAACTCTAACCCTAAAACTAACCCTAACCCTAACCCTAACCCTAAACCCTAACTCTTAAACTTAACCCTAAGCGTTAACTCTCACGCTAACCTTTAATCCTAACCCTAATCCTAATCTTCAACCCTAAACCTAACACTTAACCCTAAACGTCTACCAAACCCTAACCCCTCATCTTAACCCTAACCTTAAACCTCAACCCTAAACCAAAGTGTAACCGTTAAATCTAAGAGTAACCTTTAACCCTAACCGTAAACCCTAAGTCTAAGCCCTCACCCTAACACTAAACTTCATCCTTAACCCTAACCATAATCCTAACCCTAAATCTAATTCTCAGACTTCTTGCTTTCTTAGAGTTTAGAAAGCCTGCAATCCTCCCATGCCATGCGTGAAAGGAGGCTCTACCACTGTGTCCTGCATGAAACCCACGGGCCCATACCCAGAGTATGATAGAGTGGGTTCCCGGGTACAATTCCAGCCCCCTAAACTCCCCCCGCCCGCCCAATGCAGACAGGGCCCGGGCGCTAAGCATAAACAATACCTTTAACAGATAACCCTAACCCTGAACATAACACCCAACCCTGTTCCTATTTCTCCCCTTAACACGTAAACCTCACCGTGCGCCTAACTTTAACCTCTTATCCTAACTTTAATGCATAACCCATTCCCTGAGAACAACCCCTATCCCATAATTCTAACCCTATCTCCTAGTCATCACTGGAACACCTAATCCCTAACCCTAATTCTAAACCGCTAACCCTAACCGGAACCCTACCTACAACCCTAACACTGACAGTAACCCTTACTTCTAACCCCAACGCTATGCCTAACAAAAACCCTAACCCTTCACCCAAACCCCTAAGCCTTACGCTAACCCTTAACCCTAGTCCTAATCCTAATCATTAAACCTAACCCTAGCTCTTAAAGCTAACCCTAAATCTTACCCTCACGACTAGACCTAACCCTGACACTAACCTAACACCTAACCCTAACCAGAACCCCTAAAGCTAACCCTGAACCCTATCCCTAACCCTAGCAGTAAACTTTAACCCTAAACCTAAGCCCAACCCATAACCCTAATCCTATCCTTTTACCCTAAAACTAACCCCTAAACCTAACCCCTATACCTAACCCTAACTCTAACCCCAATCCTAATTCTAACCATACCCCTTCATAAAACACGAACTCCTAACCTCTAAACCTAACACTAACCAAAAACCCTAATCGCTAATTCCTAACCCTAACGCTTAACCTTTACCCTAACCGTTAACCCTCACCCTAATTCTTAACACTGACCCTAACCTTAACCTTTAACTCTAAGCCTAACCCTTAACCGTACAGTAAGGAAGACCCTTAATGCTAATGGGATCCCTTTTCCCTAACCCTAACACTACAGCTAAAAATAACCCTAACCTTTGATCCTTAAACCTAACCCTAACACTTACCTTAACCCCAAACCCTAACCCTAATCCTAAGCATTAAACCTAACCCTATCTCTTAACCCAAACCCTAGCCCTTACCCTAACGTCTAGTTCTAACCCTAAATCTAACCTCCCGCCTAATCCTAACCTTAAGCCCTAATGCTAACGCTAACCCTGAACCCTAATCCTACACGTAACCCTTAACACTAACCCTATCCGTGAACTTTAACCCTGACCCTAACCATTACCCGCACCCAAGCATTTAACCCTGACCCTAACCCTAATCCTTAATGATAACCCTAACACTAAACCCTAACCCTAAGCCCAACACTTAACCCTAATCCTATCCCTTAACCCTAACCCTAACCCTAACCCTAATGCTAACCCCTAAACGTAACCCTAACCGTGAACAGTAAACCTAACCCTAACCTCTAACACAAACCATAGCACATAACTCTAACCCTAAAACTAACCCTAACCCTAACCCTAACCCTAAACCCTAACTCTTAACCTTAACCCTAAGCGTTAACTCTCACGCTAACCTTTAATCCTAACCCTAATCCTAATCTTCAACCCTAAACCTAACACTTAACCCTAAACGTCTACCAAACCCTAACCCCTCCTCTTAACCCTAACCTTAAACCTCAACCCTAAACCAAAGTGTAACCGTTAAATCTAAGAGTAACCTTTAACCCTAACCGTAATCCCTAAGCCTAAGCCCTCACCCTAACACTAAACTTCATCCTTAACCCTAACCATAACCCTAACCCTAAATCTAATTCTCAGACTTCTTGCTTTCTTAGAGTTTAGAAAGCCTGCAATCCTCCCACGCCATGTGTGAAAGGAGGCTCTGCCACAGTGTCCTGCATGAAACCCAGAGGCCCATACACTGCTTGCGGTAGAGTGGGTTCCCAGCGACCATCACAGACACCTAACTTTGCCTCCTAGGGCATACAGGGCCTGTGCCCTAAGCATAAACCCTACCCCTCACCCATAAGCCTAACCCACAACATAACACCTAACCCTGATCCTACTGCTCACCTTAACAGGTAAACCTCACCATAACCCTAACTTTAACCCCATATCTTAACGTTAATGCATGACAACCTGAGAACAAGCCCTATACCGTCATTATAACCCTACCTCCTAGCTATAACCGTAACACCTAATCCCTAATTTTGAAGCGCCAACCCTAACCTTAACCCGACCAACAACACTAACACTAACCCTAACCCCTTACCCTAACCCTACGCCTAAAAGTAACCCTAACCGTTGATCCTTCGTCATAACCCCTAACCTTACCCCTAACCCTTAACCTATTCCCAATCCTAACCATTAAACAGAACCCTAACTCTTAACCCTAACCCTAACCTTTACCCTAATGCCTAGAGATCTAACCCCAACACTGACCTACAGTTAACACTAACCCCAATCCCTAATGCTAACCATAAACCTGAACCAAGCTCCTAACCCTTAACCCTAACACTATCCCTAACCCCTAAGCCTAACCCCAACTGTTAACCCTCTAACCCTCACCCTGAATCCTAACCCTATCCCTTAACCCTAACCCCTAACCCTAACGCTAACTCCAACCCTAAACCTTACCCTGGCCCCCTAACCCAGACTTAACACCTTACCCCTAACACTAACTCTAACCCTAACCACTAATCCCTAGCACCTAACCCTGACTCGAAACCTAACCCCTAACACGAAAAACCCTAACCCCAACCCCAACCCTAATTCTCACACTACTTCCATTCCCAGAGTGAAGCAAGCCTACAATACAGCCATGCCATGTGGGAGATGAGGCTCCGCCTGAGTCCTGCATGGAGGTCCTGTCCCAAGGCCCAGGGAATGATGTTGTGCTTTCGTGGTGACTCCGACCGCACCCCTCTCACCGTAGATTAACCAGGTCCTGTGCCCTTAAACTGACCGCTAAAGCTAAGCCCTACCACCAACGCTAACCCCTGACCCTGAACCTAAGTCCCGAGCCTAAAGCCCAACATTAACTCTAGACCCTTACCCTAAACATAATCCCTAACCCTAATGCTAACCCCTAAACCCAACCCTAACCGTGAACAGTAAACCTAACCCTAACCCCTAACACAAACCATAGCACATAACTCTAACCCTAAATCTAACCCTAAGCCTAACCGTAAACCCTAACTCTTAACCTTAACCCTAAGTGTTAAATCTCACGCTAACCTTTAATCCTAACCCTAATCCTAATCTTCAACCCTAAACCTAACACTTAACCCTAAACGTCTACCAAACCCTAACCCCTCATCTTAACCCTAACCGTAAACCTCAACCCTAAACCGAACTGTAACCGTTAATCCTAAGAGTAACCTTTAACCCTAACCCTAATCCCTAACCTTAAGCCCTCACCCTAACACTAAACTTCATCCTTAACCCTAACCATAATCCTAACCCTAAATCTAATTCTCAGACTTCTTGCTTTCTTAGAGTTTAGAAAGCCTGCAATCCTCCCATGCCATGCGTGAAAGGAGGCTCTACCACTGTGTCCTGCATGAAACCCACGGGCCCATACCCAGAGTATGATAGAGTGGGTTCCCGGGTACAATCCCAGCCCCCTAAACTCCCCCCGCCCGCCCAATGCAGACAGGGCCCGTGCGCTAAGCATAAACAATACCTTTAACAGATAACCCTAACCCTGAACATAACACCCAACCCTGTTCCTATTTCTCCCCTTAACACGAAAACCTCACTGTGAGCCTAACTTTAACCTCTTATCCTAACGTTAATGCATAACCCATTCCCTGAGAACAACCCCTATCCCATAATTCTAACCCTATCTCCTAGTCATCACTGGAACACCTAATCCCTAACCCTAATTCTAAACCGCTAACCCTAACCGGAACCCTAACTACAACCCTAACACTGACAGTAACCCTTACTTCTAACCCCAACGCTATGCCTAACAAAAACCCTAACCCTTCACCCAAACCCCTAAGCCTTACGCTAACCCTTAACCCTAATCCTAATCCTAACCATTAAACCTAACCCGAGCTCTTAAAGCTAACCCTAAACCTTACCCTCACGACTAGACCTAACCCTGACACTATCCTAACACCTAACCCTAAGCAGAACCCCTAAAGCTAACCCTGAACCCTATCCCTAACCCTAGCAGTAAACTTTAACCCTAAATCTAAGCCCAACCCATAACCCTAATCCTATCCTTTTACCCTAAAACTAACCCCTAAACCTAACCCCTATACCTAACCCTAACTCTAACCCCAATCGTAATTCTAACCATACCCCTTCATAAAACACGAACTCCTAACCTCTAACCCTAACACTAACCAAAAACCCTAATCGCTAATCCCTAACCCTAACGCTTAACCTTTACACTAACCGTTAACCCTCGCCCTAATTCTTAACACTGACCGTAACCTTAACCTTTAACTCTAAGCCTAACCCTTAACCCTACAGTAAGGAAGACCCTTAATGCTAATGGGATCCCTTTTCCCTAACCCTAACACTACAGCTAAAAATAACCCTAACCTTTGATCCTTAAACCTAACCCCTAACACTTACTTTAACCCCAAACCCTAACCCTAATCCTAAGCATTAAACCTAACCCTATCTCTTTACCCTAACCCTAGCCCTTACCCTAACGTCTAGTTCTAACCCTAAATCTAACCTCCCGCCTAATCCTAACCTTAAGCCCTAATGCTAACGCTAACCCTGAACCCTAAACCTACCCGTAACCCTTAACACTAACCCTATCCGTGAACTTTAACCCTGACCCTAACCATTACCCGCACCCAAGCATTTGACCCTGACCCTAACCCTAATCCTTAATGATAACCCTAACACTAAACCCTAACCCTAAGCCCAACACTTAACCCTAATCCTATCCCTTAACCCTAACCCTAACCCTAACCCTAATGCTAACCCCTAAACGTAACCCTAACCGTGAACAGTAAACCTAACCCTAACCTCTAACACAAACCATAGCACATAACTCTAACCCTAAAACTAACCCTAACCCTAACCCTAACCCTAAACCCTAACTCTTAACCTTAACCCTAAGCGTTAACTCTCACGCTAACCTTTAATCCTAACCCTAATCCTAATCTTCAACCCTAAACCTAACACTTAACCCTAAACGTCTACCAAACCCTAACCCCTCATCTTAACCCTAACCTTAAACCTCAACCCTAAACCAAAGTGTAACCGTTAAATCTAAGAGTAACCTTTAACCCTAACCGTAATCCCTAAGCCTAAGCCCTCACCCTAACACTAAACTTCATCCTTAACCCTAACCATAACCCTAACCCTAAATCTAATTCTCAGACTTCTTGCTTTCTTAGAGTTTAGAAAGCCTGCAATCCTCCCACGCCATGTGTGAAAGGAGGCTCTGCCACAGTGTCCTGCATGAAACCCAGAGGCCCATACACTGCTTGAGGTAGAGTGGGTTCCCAGCGACCATCACAGACACCTAACTTTGCCTCCTAGGGCATACAGGGCCCGTGCCCTACGCATAAACCCTACCCCTCACCCATATGCCTAACCCACAACATAACACCTAACCCTGATCCTACTGCTCACCTTAACAGGTAAACCTCACCATAACCCTAACTTTAACCCCATATCTTAACGTTAATGCATGACACCCTGAGAACAAGCCCTATACCGTCATTATAACCATACCTCCTAGCTATAACCGTAACACCTAATCCCTAATTCTTAAGCGCCAACCCTAACCTTAACCCGACCAACAACACTAACACTAACCCTAACCCCTTACCCTAACCCTACGCCTAAAAGTAACCCTAACCGTTGATCCTTCGTCATAACCCCTAACCTTACCCCTAACCCTTAACCTATTCCCAATCCTAACCATTAAACAGAACCCTAACTCTTAACCCTAACCCTAACCTTTACCCTAATGCCTAGAGATCTAACCCCAACACTGACCTACAGTTAACACTAACCCCAACCCCTAATGCTAACCTTAAACCTGAACCAAGCTCCTAACCCTTAACCCTAACACTATCCCTAACCCCTAAGCCTAACCCCAACTGTTAACCCTCTAACCCTCACCCTGAATCCTAACCCTATCCCTTAACCCTAATGCTAACTCCAACCCTAATCCTTACCCTGGCCCCCTAACCCAGACTTAACACCTTACCCCTAACACTAACTCTAACCCTAACCACTAATCCCTACCACCTAACCCTGACTCGAAACCTAACCCCTAACACGAAAAACCCTAACCCCAACCCCAACCCTAATTCTCACACTACTTCCATTCCCAGAGTGAAGCAAGCCTACAATACAGCCATGCCATGTGTGAGATGAGGCTCCGCCTGAGTCCTGCATGGAGGTCCTGTCCCAAGGCCCAGGGAATGGTGTTGTGCTTTCGTGGTGACTCCGACCGCACCCCTCTCACCGTAGATTAACCAGGTCCTGTGCCCTTAAACTGACCGCTAAAGCTAAGCCCTACCACCAACGCTAACCCCTGTCCCTGAACCTAAGCCCCGAGCCTAAAGCCCAACATTAACTCTAGACCCTTACCCTAAACCTAATCCCTAACCCTAATGCTAACCCCTAAACCCAACCCTAACCGTGAACAGTAAACCTAACCCTAAACCCTAACACAAACCATAGCACATAACTCTAACCCTAAAAATAACCCTAAGCCTAACCGTAAACCCTAACTCTTAACCTTAACCCTAAGCGTTAATTCTCACGCTAACCTTTAATCCTAACCCTAATCCTGATCTTCAACCCTAAACCTAACTCTTAACCCTAACCCTGTACCAAACCCTAACCCTTCATCTTAACCCTAACCTTAAACCTCAACCCTAAACCAAAGTGTAACCATTAAATCTAAGAGTAACCTTTAACCCTATCCGTAATCCCTAAGCCTAAGCTCTCACCCTAACACTAAACTTCATCCTTAACCCTAACCATAACCCTAACCCTAAATCTAATTCTCAGACTTCTTGCTTTCTTAGAGTTTAGAAAGCCTGCAATCCTCCCACGCCATGTGTGAAAGGAGGCTCTGCCACAGTGTCCTGCATGAAACCCAGAGGCCCATACACTGCTTGCGGTAGAGTGGGTTCCCAGCGACCATCACAGACACCTATCTTTGCCTCCTAGGGCATACAGGGCCCGTGCCCTAAGCATAAACCCTACCCCTCACTCATAAGCCTAACCCACAACATAACACCTAACCCTGATCCTACTGCTCACCTTAACAGGTAAACCTCACCATAACCCTAACTTTAACCCCATATCTTAACGTTAATGCATGACACCCTGAGAACAAGCCCTATACCGTCATTATAACCCTACCTCCTAGCTATAACCGTAACACCTAATCCCCAATTCTGAAGCGCCAACCCTAACCTTAACCCGACCAACAACACTAACACTAACCCTAACCCCTTACCCTAACCCTACGCCTAAAAGTAACCCTAACCGTTGATCCTTCGTCATAACCCCTAACCTTAACCCTAACCCTTAACCTATTCCCAATCCTAACCATTAAACAGAACCCTAACTCTTAACCCTAACCCTAACCTTTACCCTAATGCCTAGAGATCTAACCCCAACACTGACCTACAGTTAACACTAACCCCAACCCCTAATGCTAACCTTAAACCTGAACCAAGCTCCTAACCCTTAACCCTAACACTATCCCTAACCCCTAAGCCTAACCCCAACTGTTAACCCTCTAACCCTCACCCTGAATCCTAACCCTATCCCTTAACCCTAACCCCTAACCCTAACGCTAACTCCAACCCTAAACCTTACCCTGGCCCCCTAACCCAGACTTAACACCTTACCCCTAACACTAACTCTAACCCTAACCACTAATCCCTAGCACCTAACCCTGACTCGAAACCTAACCCCTAACACGAAAAACCCTAACCCCAACCCCAACCCTAATTCTCACACTACTTCCATTCCCAGAGTGAAGCAAGCCTACAATACAGCCATGCCATGTGTCAGATGAGGCTCCGCCTGAGTCCTTCATGGAGGTCCTGTCCCAAGGCCCAGGGAATGATGTTGTGCTTTCGTGGTGACTCCGACCGCACCCCTCTCACCGTAGATTAACCAGGTCCTGTGCCCTTAAACTGACCGCTAAAGCTAAGCCCTACCACCAACGCTAACCCCTGACCCTGAACCTAAGTCCCGAGCCTAAAGCCCAACATTAACTCTAGACCCTTACCCTAAACCTAATCCCTAACCCCAATGCTAACCCCTAAACCCAACCCTAACCGTGAACAGTAAACCTAACCCTAACCCCTAACACAAACCATAGCACATAACTCTAACCCTAAATCTAACCCTAAGCCTAACCGTAAACCCTAACTCTTAACCTTAACCCTAAGCGTTAACTCTCACGCTAACCTTTAATCCTAACCCTAATCCTAATCTTCAACCCTAAACCTAACACTTAACCCTAAACGTCTACTAAACCCTTACCCCTCATCTTAACCCTAACCGTAAACCTCAACCCTAAACCGAACTGTAACCGTTAAACCTAAGAGTAACCTTTAACCCTAACCCTAATCCCTAACCCTAAGCCCTCACCCTAACACTAAACTTCATCCTTCACCCTAACCATAATCCTAACCCTAAATCTAATTCTCAGACTTCTTGCTTTCTTAGAGTTTAGAAAGCCTGCAATCCTCCCATGCCATGCGTGAAAGGAGGCTCTACCACTGTGTCCTGCATGAAACCCACGGGCCCATACCCAGAGTATGATAGAGTGGGTTGCCGGGTACAATCCCAGCCCCCTAAACTCCCCCCGCCCGCCTAATGCAGACAGGGCCCGTGCGCTAAGCATAAACAATACCTTTAACAGATAACCCTAACCCTGAACATAACACCCAACCCTCTTCCTATTTCTCCCCTTAACACGTAAACCTCACCGTGAGCCTAACTTTAACCTCTTATCCTAACGTTAATGCATAACCCATTCCCTGAGAACAACCCCTATCCCATAATTCTAACCCTATCTCCTAGTCATCACTGGAACACCTAATCCCTAACCCTAATTTTAAACGGCTAACCCTAACCGGAACCCTACCTACAACCCTAACACTGACAGTAACCCTTACTTCTAACCCCAACGCTATGCCTAACAAAAACCCTAACCCTTTACCCAAACCCCTAAGCCTTACGCTAACCCTTAACCCTAATCCTAATCCTAACCATTAAACCTAACCCTAGCTCTTAAAGCTAAGCCTAAACCTTACCCTCACGACTAGACCTAACCCTGACACTAACCTAACACCTAACCCTAACCAGAACCCCTAAAGCTAACCCTGAACCCTATCCCTAACCCTAGCAGTAAACTTTAACCCTAAACCTAAGCCCAACCCATAACCCTAATCCTATCCTTTTACCCTTTAACTAACCCCTAAACCTAACCCCTATACCTAACCCTAACTCTAACCCCAATCCTAATTCTAACCATACCCCTTCATAAAACACGAACTCCTAACCTCTAACCCTAACACTAACCAAAAACCCTAATCGCTAATTCCTAACCCTAACGCTTAACCTTTACCCTAACTGTTAACCCTCACCCTAATTCTTAACACTGACCCTAACCTTAACCTTTAACTCTAAGCCTAACCCTTAACCCTACAGTAAGGAAGACCCTTAATGCTAATGGGATCCCTTTTCCCTAACCCTAACACTACAGCTAAAAATAACCCTAACCTTTGATCCTTAAACCTAACCCCTAACACTTACTTTAACCCCAAACCCTAAACCTAATCCTAAGCATTAAACCTAACCCTATCTCTTAACCCTAACCCTAGCCCTTACCCTAACGCTTAGATCTAACCCTAAATCTAACCTGCTGCCTAATCCTAACCTTAAGCCCTAATGCTAACTCTAACCCTGAACCCTAAACCTACCCGTAACCCTTAACACTAACGCTATCCATAAACCTTAACCCTGACCCTAACCATTACCCGCACCCAAGCATTTGACCCTGACCCTAACCCTAATCCTTAATGATAACGCTAACACTAAACCCTAACCCTAAGCCCAACACTTAACCATAATACTATCCTTTAACCCTAAGCCTAACCCTAACCCCTAACGCTAAACCTAACCCTCACCGCAACCCTAACCCTCAATCTTGAAACTTACCATTAACCCTGACACTAACCCTTAACCCCAACCCTACTCCTAATCCTTATCCATAAGGCTAATACTGAAGCCTAACCCTGTGCCAAACGCTAAACCCAAACCTTAACCCTAACCCTCAATCTTAAACATAAACCTAACTGTAACTGTTAAACCTAACACTAACATTTAACCCTAACACCTAACCCTAAGACTCCACCCTAACACTAATCTTCATCCCTAAACATTACCAGAATCCTACCCCTAAATCTAATTCTCAGACTTCTTGCTTTCTCAGAGTTTAGAAAGCCTACAATCCTCCCATGCCATGAGTTAAAGGGTGCTCTGCCACTGTGTCCTGCATGAAACCCAGGAATCCACACCCAGCGTTCAATAGAGTGTGTTCCCGGGGACAATCCTATCCCCCTAACCCCTGCCCACCGTCCGGTGCAGACAGGGCCTGTACGCTAAGTATAAGCACTGCCCCTAACAGATAACCGTCACCCTGAACATAACACCTAACCATGATCCTATTCCTAAACGTAAACCATAAACCTCCCCGTAATGCTAACTTATCCCCTTAAATTAACGTTAATGCATAACACCCTGAGAAGAAGCCCTATCCCATAATTCTAATCCTAAACCATAGTCATAACCATAACACCTCATCCCTATTTCTAAAAAGAAAACCCTAACTTTCACCCTACCACAACCCTAACCCTAACCCTATCCCCTAACCCTAAGCCCTCACCCTATCACTAATCTTCATCCCTAAACTGTGCCATAATTTTAACCCTAAATCTCATTCTCAGACTTCTTGTTTTCTCAGAGTTTTGAAAGCCTACAATCCTACTAAGCCATGCATGAAAGCCGGCTCTGCCACAGTGTCCGGCATGAAACCGAGAGGCCCATACACTGCGTGGGATAGAGTGTGTTCTCAGCGACCATCACAGACTCCTAACTTCGCCTCCTAGTGCATACAGGGCCCATGCCCTAAGCATAAACCCTACCCGTCACCCATAACCCTAACCCAGAACATAACACCTAACCCTGATCCTACTGCTCACCTCAACACGTAAACCTCACCGTAACCCTAAGTTCAACCCCTTATCTTAACGTTAATGCATGACACCCTGAGAACAAGCCTATACCGTAATTCTAACCCTAACTCCTAGCCATAACCATAACACCTAATCCCTAATTCTGAAACGCCAACCCTAACCTTAACCCTACCAACACTAACCCTAACCCTAACTCTTAACCATAACACTAACCTTTACCCTAATGCCTAGAGATTTAACCCCAACACTGACCTACAGTTACACTAAACCTACCCTCTAATGCTAACCTTAAACCTGAACCATAAACCTAACCCTTAACCCTAACCCTATCCCTAACCCCCTTACCCTAACTCTAACTGTTAACCCTCACCCTAACCCTCAACCCTGACCCTAACCTTAAACCTTAATCCTAACCATGCGTGAGATGAGCCTCTGCCTTTGTCCTGCATGACAGTTGAAGCCCAACACCCAGGGTACGATGAAGTGGGGACTCAGCCTTGCTCCACATCCACAGTGCCCAGTACGTTAGACAGGGCCCGTGCCCTAACACACACCGTTAAACGTAAGCCCTAACCCTATCACTAAACCAAACCCTTAGTAAGCCCTGAATCTAACTCCTAACAGTAACCCTAATCCCTGACCCTTACTCTTGCCTCTCACCGTAAACCTAAACCCAACCACTAAACATAATCCTAATCTCTAACCCTAACAGTAATCCTAACCCTAATTCTAACCTAAAACCCTAACCCCTAAACCTAATCCTAGTCCCTAACACCTAACCTTACCCTAAACCCAATTCCAATTCTCAGACTTCTTCAATTCAAAAACTTAAAAAAGCCTACAATCCACCAATGCCGTGTCTGAGATGAGGGTCCGCCCCTATGTCCTGCATGACAGGCAGGCGCCAATGCCCAGGGTACTATGGAGTGGGGTCCGGGGGTCTGGAGGCTTGCTAAACTCCAGTTTGGAAGAATTGCTATAGTCATATATAGGGATGCTTACATTTACTGATAGAAAGCAACTATTGGTGTGTGATTTGTAGGCTTGCCTTACTCTAGTTTGGATGAAGAAGCTGAATCATATATAGGAATATTAGCTTTGAGTTAGAGGAAGCATCTATGGGGGGTGCTTTTTTGGCTTGTTAAACTCTGGTTTGGAAGAAGTTCGAGAGTCTTATATAGGAACGATATCATTCATTCAGAGAAAGCAATTATAGGGAGTTGGTTTGTAGGCTTGCTAAGCTCTAGTTTGGAGGAAGGCGAGAGTCATATATAGGAACGCTTACATTCACATAAAGCGTCTACGGGGGGACGGTTTCTAGGCTTCCTAAACTCTAGCTTGGAAAAAGAGGACAGTTATGTATAGGAACTCTCGGCGGGGGATTTGTAGCATTGCTAAAATCTTAGATTGGAAAAGTTGCGAGAGTCATACATAGGAATGTTAACATTCACTCAATGAAAGCAACTATAAGGGGTGCTTTCCAGGCTGGCTACACTCTAATTTGGAAAAAGTACGACAGTCATATATAGGAAGGCTTATATTCACTCAGACAAAGCAATTATGTGTAGGTGTATAGTAGGCATGCTAACTCTAGTTTGGAAAATTTTGAGAGCCATGTATAGGAAAGCTTACAGTAACTTAGAGAAAGCAACGAACGGGGGTGGAGTGTAGGCTTGCTAAACTCTAGTTTGGAGGAAGTGCCATAGTCCTATATAGGAACGCTTAAATTCGTTCAGAGAAAACAGCTGTCGGGGATTGGTTTGTAGACATAACTCAAGTTTGGAAGAAGTGCGAGAGACATATATAGGAATGTTTACATTGACTCAAAGAAAGCAACTATGGGGGAGTGTTATTTTGGCATGCCAGATGCTAGTTAGGAAGAAGTACAAGACTCATATATAGGAACGCTTACATTCACACAGCGAGAGCAACTACGGAGTAGTGTCAGGTAGACATGTTAAAGTCTAGCTTGGGAGAAGTTCCAGAGTCCTATATAGGAAAGGTAACAGCCACTTTGAAAAAGCAAGTCTTGGCGGGTGGTTTGTAGGCCTGCAAAACCCTGTTTTGGTTGAAGTGTGAGAGTCATATATGAGAACGCTTACATTCCCTCAGAGAAAGCAACGATGGGGTTGTTTGTAGGCTTACTAAACTGCAGTTTGGAAGAAGCACGAGAATCACATATAGGAACACATACATTTTGACGCACTGAAAGTAACTATGGGGTGGTGTTTTATAGGCATGCTAAACTCTAGTTTGGACGAAGTTTGAGAATCACATATAAGAAAGCTTACAGTCACTTAGAGAAAGCAAATCTCTGGGTGTGGAATGTAGGCCTGCTAAACTCTATTTTGGTTGAAGTGTGAGAGTCATATATGGGAACGCTTACATTCACTCAGAGAAAACAACGTTTGGGTGGTGGTTTGTAGGGCATACTAAACTGTAGTTTGGAAGAAGTACGAGAGTCCTATATAGGAACACTTACATTCACGCAGAGAAAGCACTTATGGCGTCAGGTTTTGTAGGCATGCTAAACTGCAGTTTGGAAGAAGTTGGAGAACCTTATACAGGAATGATTACCATCACCTAGGGAAAGCAACTCTCGGGAGATTGTTTGTACACATGCTAAACTCTAATTTGGATGAAGTGTGAGAGTCAAACATGGGACCGCTTACATTCCCTCAGAGAAACAACATTGGGCTGGTTTTTGTAGGCATACTAATTAGTTTGGAAGAAGTACGAGAATGATATTTGGGAATGCTTACATTCACCCAGAGAAAGCAACTACGGGGTGGTGTTTTGTAAGCATGCTATAGTTTGGAAGAAGTTCTAAACCTGAACAGTCACTTAGAGAAAGCAACTCTTGGTGGGTGATTTTTAGGTCTGCTAAATTGTATTTTGAAAGAAGTACCAGAGTCATATATACTAATGCTTACATTCATGCAAAGAAAAAACTATGGGGTGATGTTTTGTGGGCATGTTAACCTGTAGTTTGGAAGAAGTTGGAGAGTCTTATTTAGGAAAGCTTACAGTCACCTAGAGAAAGCAACTCTCGGGAGACCCTTTCTTGGCCCGCTAAACTCTACTTTGGATCAATTGTGAGAGTCAAACATGGGAATGCTTTCATTCATTCAGAGAACGCAACGTTTGGGTGGTGGTTTGTAGGCATTCTAAACTGTATTTTGGAGGAAGTACGAGAGTCATATATCTGAACGCTTACATTCAGACATAGACAGCAACTCTGGGGTCGTATTTTGTTGGCATGCTAAACTGTGGTTTGGAAGAAGTTCGAGAGTCTTATATAGGAAAGATTACAGCGACACAGAGAAAACAGCTCTCGGAAGTTTATTGGTAGGCCTGCTAAACTCTAATTTGGATGAAATGTGAGAACGCTTGCATTCATTCACTCAGAGAAAGAAACATTATCGTGATGGTTTGAAGGCATAATAACTGTAGTTGGGAAGAAGTAGGAGAGTCATATGTATGAACGGTTACATTCACGCAGAGAAAGCAACTGTGGGGTGGCGCAGGTATGCATGTTAATCTGTAGTTTGGAGGAAGTGCGAGAGTCATATCTGGGGAAAATTACAGTCACTTAGAGAAAGGAACCATCTTGGGCTGGTTTGTAGATCTGCTAAATTCTATTTTGGAAACAGAGTGTGAGTCATATATGGGAACGCTTATGTTCACTCAGAGAAAGCAACCACGGTGTGGTGTTTTGTTGGCATGGTGTAGTTTGAAAGAAGTTGGAGATTCTTATATAGGAAAGTTTACAGTCACCTAGAGAAAGCAACTCATGGGGCGTGGTTTGTAGGCCTGCTAAACTCTAATTTAGATGAAGTGAGAGAGGCATATATATGAACGCTTATATTGATGCAGAGAAAGTAACTATGGGGTGGTGTTTTGTAGGCATGCTAAAACATAATTTGGAAGAAGTTCGAAAGCAGACAGTCACTTAGAGAAAGCAACTCTCGGCGGTTCAATTTTCGGTCTGCTAAATTGTATTTTGAAAGAAGTACCAGAGTCATATATACAAACGCTTACATTCATGCAGAGAAAGCAACTGTGGGGTGGTGTTTTCTAGGCATGCTAAACTCTAGTTTGGACGAAGTTTGAGAATCACATATAAGAAAGCTTAGAGTCACTTAGAGAAAGCAAATCTCTGGTGTGGAATGTAGGCGTGCTAAACTCTATTTTGGTTTCAGAGTGAGAGTCATATATGGGAAGGCTTACATTCACTCAGAGAAAGCTACGATGATGTGGTGGTTTGTAGGCATACTAAACTCTAGTTTGGAAGAAGTAGGAGAATGATATATGGGAACACTTACATTCATGCAGAGAAAGCAATTATGGGGTGGATTTTTTGTAGCCATGCTAATCTCTATTTTGCAAGAAGTTAAAGAGTAATATATAGGAAAACGTACCGTCATTTATAGAAACCAACTTTCGGGGGATGGTTTGTAGGCCTGAAAAACTCTACTTTGGAAGAAGGGGGAGAGTCATATTGGGGACTGCGTACATTCACTCAGAGAAATCAATGATGGGGTTGTGGTTTGTAGGCATACTAAACTCTAGTTTGGAAGAAGTACGAGAATCATATATAGGAACGCTTACATTCATGCAGAGAAAGCAACTATGGAGTGATGTTTGTATGCCTACTAAACTATAGTTTGGGGGATGTTCGAGAGTCATATCTGGGATGCTTACAGTCATTTAGAGAAAGCAACTCTTGGGGGGGTGGTTCGTAGGCCTGCTAAACTCTATTTTCAATGAAGTGTTAGAATCATATACACGAACGCTTACATTCACTCAGAGAAAGCAACGTTGGGGTGGCCGTTTTTGAGCATACTGAACTCTACTTTGGAAGAGGTACGAGAGACATATACAGGAACGCTTACATTAACACAGAGAAAGCAAATACCGGGTGCTGTAGTGCAGGCATGCTAAAATATAGATTGGAAGAAGTTCGAAAGCTGACAGTCATTTACAGAAAGCAACTCTTGGCGGGTGATTTTTAGGTCTGCTAAATTGTATTTTGAAAGACGTACCAGAGTCATATAGACAAACGCTTACATTCATGCAGAGAAAGAAACTATGGGGTGATGTGTTGTTGGCATGCTAAACTGCAGTTTGGAAGGAGTTCGAGAGTGTTATATAGGATAACTTAGAGTCACCTAGAGAAAGCAACACTCGGGACAGCTTTGCAAGCCTGTAAACACTAATTAGCAGCAATTGTGAGAGTCAAACATGGGAACGCTTACATTCACGGAGAGAACACAACGTTTGGGTGGTGATTTGTAGGCATCATAACTGTAGTTTGGAAGAAGTAGGAGAGTCATATATATGAACGGTTACATTCACGCAGAGAAAGCAACTGATGGGTGGCGTATGTACGCATGTTAATGTATACTTTGGAGGAAGTTCGGGAGTCTTATCTGGGGAAAATTGCAGTCACTTAGAGAAAGCAACCATCGGGGGCCGTTTTGTAGATCTGCTAAATTCTATTTTGGAAGAAGAGAGAAAGTCATATGTGGGAACGCTTATGTTCACTCAGAGAAATCAACGATGGGGCAGTGTTTCGTTGGCATGCTAAACTGTAGTTTGGAAGAAGTTCGCGAGTCTTATATAAGAAAGCTTACAGTCACCTAGAGAAAGTAACTCTCGGCAGATTGTTTCTAAGCATGCTAAACTCTAATTTGCATCAATTGTGAGAGTCAAACATGGGAACGCTTACATTCACTCAGAGAACGCAACGTTTGGGTAGTGGTTTGTAAGCATTCTAAACTGTATTTTGGAGGAAGTAGGAGAGTCATATATACGAATGCTTACATTCACGCAGAGAAAGCAACTCTGGGGTCGTATTTTGTTGGCATGCTAAACTGTGGTTTGGAAGAAGTTCGAGAGCCTTATATAGGAAAGATTACAGTGACACAGAGAAAACAACTCTCTGTAGTTTGTTGGTAGGTCTGCTAAACTGTAATTTGGATGAAGTGTGAGAACGCTTGCATTCACTCAGAGAAAGAACTTTGTCGTGGTGGTTTGTAGGAATAACAACTGTAGTTCGAAGAAGTAGGAGAGTCATATATGAACGGTTACATTCACGCAGAGAAAGCAATTGTGGGGTGGTGTATGTAATCATCATAATCTGTAGTTTGGAGGAAGTTCGAGAGTCATATCTGGGGAAAATTAGAGTCACTTAGAGAAAGGAACCATCTTGGGCTGGTGTGTAGGTCTGCTAAATTCTATTTTGGAAAAAGAGTGAGAGTCATATATGGGAACGCTTATGTTCACCCAGAGAAATCAATGATGGGGCGCTGTATTGTTGGCATGCCAAACTGTAGTTTGGAAGAAGTTCGAGAGTCTTATATAGGAAAGTTTACAGTCACCTAGAGAAAGCAACTCACAGGAGGTGGTTTGTAGGCCGCTAAACTCTAATTTGGATGAAGTGAAAGAGGCATACATGGATATGCTTCATTCACTCAGAGAAAGGTAAGTTGCAGTGGCGGTTTTTAGGTATACTAAACTCCAGTTTGGAAGAAGTACGAGAGTCATATATATGAACGCTTATATGGACGCAGAGAAAGCAACTATGGGGTGGTGTTTTGTAGGCATGCTAATATATAGTTTGGAAGAAGTTCGAAAGCAGACAGTCACTTAGAGAAAGCAACTCTTGGCGGTGGATTTTTAGGTCTGCTAAATTGTATTTTGAAAGAAGTACCAGTGTCATATAAAGAACGCTTACATTCATGCAGAGAAAGCATCTGTGGGGTGGTGTATTGTAGGCATGCTAAAATCTAGTTTGGACGAAGTTTGAGAATCACATATAAGAAAGCTTAGAGTCACTTAGAGAAAGCAAATCTCTGGTTGTGGAATGTAGGCGTGCTAAACTCTATTGTGGTTTAAGACTGAGCATCATATATGGAAAGGGTTACATTCACTCAGAGAAAGCAACGATGGTGTGGTGGTTTGTAGGCATACTAAACTCTAGTTTGGAAGAAGTAGGAGAATGAGATATGGGAACGCTTACATTCATGCAGAGAAAGCAATTATGCGGTGGGTTTTTTACCCATGCTAATCTCTAGTTTGGAAGAAGTTATATAGGAAAGCGTACACTCATTTATAGAAACCAATTTACGGGGGATGGATGGTAGGCCTGCAAAACTCTACTTTGGAAGAAGGGGGAGAGTCATATTGGGGACCACGTACATTGACTCAGAGAAATCAAGGATGGGGTTGTGTTTTGTAGGCATACTAAACTCTAGTTTGGAGGAAGTACGAGAATCATATATAGGAACGCTTACATTCATGCAGAGAAAGCAACTATGGAGTGATGTTTGTATGCCTACTAAACTATAGTTTGGAGGATGTTCGAGAGTCATATCTGGGAAGCTTACAGTCATTTAGAGAAAGCAACTCTCTGGGGGTGGTTCGTAGGCCTGCTAAACTCTATTTTCAATGAAGTGTTAGAATCATATACAGGAACGCTTACATTCACTCAGAGAAAGCAACGTTGGGGTGGTGGTTTGTAGGTATACTAACCTGTAATTTGGAAGAAGCAAAAGAATCACATATAGAACCGCTTACATTCAGGCACTGAAAGCCACTATGGGTTCGTGTTTTTAGGCATGCTAAACTGTAGTTTGGAAGAAGTTCGAAAGCTGTCACTTAGAGAAAGAAACTCTCTGCGTGTGATTTTTAGGTCTGCTAAATTGTGTTTTGAAATAAGTACCAGAATCATAGTTACAAACGGTTACATTCATGCAGAGAAAGAAACTATGGGGTGATGTTTTGTGGGCATGCTAAACTGCCCACAAAACTTCTAAGAAGTTCGAGAGTCTTATATAGGAAAGCTTACAGTCACCTAGAGAAAGCAACTCTCGGGAGATGGTTTCTAAGCCTGCTAAACTAATTTGCACCGATTGTTAAAGTCAAACATGGGAAGGTTTACATCCACTCAGAACGCAACGTTTGGGTTGTGGTTTGTGGCCATAATAACTGTAGTTCGGAAAAAGTAGGAAAGTCATATATATGAACGGTTACATTCACGCAGAGAAAGCAACTGTTGGGTACCGTATGTATGCGTGCTAATCTATAGTTTGGAGGAAATTCGAGAGTCATATCCTGGGAAAATTACAGTCACATAGCTAAATCAACCATCGGGGACTGGTTTGTAGGTCTGCTAAATTCTATTTTGGAAAAAGAGATTCATATAAGGGAATGCTTATGTTCACTCAGAGAAAGCAACGATCCGGTGGTGTATTGTTGGCATGCTAAACTGTAGTTTGGAAGAAGTTCGAGAGTTTTATATAGGAAAGCTTACATTCACCTAGAGAAAGCAACTTTCAGGATGTGGTTTATAGGCCTGGTGAACTCTAATTTGGATCAAGTGTGAGAGTCATACATACGAGTTCCAAAATACAGTTTAGTATGCCTACAAACCACCAGCCCAACATTGCTTTCTCTGAGTGGATATAGGCTTTCCCTTATATGAATCTCGGACTGCTTTCAAAATGCAATTTACCGGACCTACAAAACACCGCCTGAGAGTTGCTTTCTCTCACTATAAGCTTTCCTATATATGACTTTGGAACATAGTTTAGCATGCCAACAAAAGGCCACCCCATAGTTTGCGTGAATGTAAGCGTTCCTATGCATCACGCTCGTACTTCTTCCAAAGTATAGTACACCTACAAACCACCTCCCCAACTTTGCTTTTTCTGAGTGAATGTAAGCATTCTTTTATTCTCGTACTTCCTCCAAACTCCAGTTTAGTGTGACTAAAAACCACCACCGCAACCCTGCTTTCTCTGAGTGAATGTTAGCGTTCCCGTTTATGATTCACACTTCATCCAAAATAGAATTTAGCAGAACTACAAACCAGCCCCCAAGGGTTGCTTTCTCTATGAGACTGTAAGCTTTCCTATTACTCTTAACTTCTTCGCAACTAGAGATTTGCATGCCTACAAAACACCACCCCATAGTTGCCCTCTCTGCGTGAATGTAAGCACTTGTATATATGACTCTGCTACTTCTTCCAAAATACAGTTTAGTATGCTTACAAACAACCAACCAAACGTTGCGTTCTCTGAGAGAATGTTAGCGTTCCCAAGTATGACTGTTCCAAATGATGCAAAGTAGAGTTTAGCAGGCTTACAAACTATCTCTCGAAAGTTGCTTCCTCTGGGGGACTGTAAGCTTTCCTATAAAAGACTGTCGAACTTCTTCGAAACTACATTTCAGCACGCCAACAAAACATCACCACATAGTTTCTTTCTCAGCATAAATATAAGCGATTTTATATATGACTCTGGTACTTCTTTCAAAATACAATTTAGCAGACCTCTAAATCAACCGCCGAGAGTTGCCTTCTCTAAGTCACTGTCAGCTTTCGAACTTCTTCCAAATTATATTTTAGCAGGCCTACAAAACACCACCCCATAGTGGCCCTCTCTGGGTGAATGTAAGCGCTCATATATATGACTCTGCTACTTCCAAAATACCGTTTAGTATGCTTACAAACCACCACCCAAAAGTTAAGTTCTCTGAGAGAATGTTAGCGTTCCCAAGTATGACTGTTCCAAATGATGCAAAGTAGAGTTTAGCAGGCTTACAAACTATCTCTCGAAAGTTGCTTCCTCTAGGGGACTGTAAGGTTTCCTATAAAAGACTGTCGAACTTCTTCGAAACTACATTTCAGCACGCCAACAAAACATCACCACATAGTTTTTCTCAGCATCAATGTAAGAGATTTTATATATGACTCTGGTACTTCTTTCAAAATACAATTTAGCAGACCTCAAAATCAACCGCCAAGAGTTGCATACTCTAAGTCACTGTCAGCTTTCGAACTTCTTCCAAATTATATTTTAGCATGCCTACAAAACACCACCCCATAGTTGCTTTCTCTGCGTCCATATAAGCGTTCATATATATGACTCTCGTACTTCTTCCAAACTGGAGTTTAGTATACCTAAAAACCGGCACCACAATTTACCTTTCTCTGAGTGAATGAAGCGTATCCATGTATGCCTCTTTCACTTCATCCAAATTAGAGTTTAGTGGCCCACAAACCACCTCCTGTGAGTTGCATTCTCTAGGTGACTGTAAACTTTCCTATATAAGACTCTCGAACTTCTTCCAAACTACAGTTTAGCATGCCAACAATACAGCGCCCCATCGTTGATTTCTCTGAGTGAACATAAGCGTTCCCATATATGACTCTCACTCTTCTTCCAAAATAGAATTTAGCAGACCTACACAACACCCGATGGTTCCAATTCTCTACGTGACTCTAATTTTTCCCACATATGACTCTCGAACTTTCTCCAAACTATAGATTATGATGATTACATAGGCCACCCCACAGTTGCTTTCTCTGCGTGAATGTAACCGTTCATATATGACTCTCCTTCTTTTAAACTACAGCATTTATTCCTACAAACCATCATGACAACGTTCTTTCTCTGAGTGAATGCAAGCATTCTCACACTTCATCCAAATTACAGTTTAGCAGACCTACCAACAAACTACAGAGAGTTGTTTTTCTCTGTGTCACTGTAATCTTTCTTATGTAAGGCTCTCGAACTTCTTCCAAACCACAGTTTAGCATGCCAACAAAATACGACCCCAGAGTTGCTTTCTCTGCGTGAATGTAAGCATTCGTATATATGAGTCTCCTACTTCCTCCAAAATACAGTTTAGAATGCTTACAAACCACCACCCAAACGTTGCGTTCTCTGAGTGAATGTAAGCGTTCCCATGTTTGACTCTCACAATTGATGCAAATTAGAATTTAGCATGCTTAGAAACAATCTCCCGAGAGTTGCTTTCTCTAGGTGACTGTAATTTTCCCCAGATATGACTCTCGCACTTCCTCCAAACTACAGATTAGCATGCATACATACGCCACCCAACAGTTGCTTTCTCTGCGTGAATGTAACCGTTCATATATATGACTCTCCTACTTCTTCTGAACTACAGTTATTATGCCTACAAACCACCACCCAAACGTTGTGTTCTCTGAGTGAATGTAAGCGTTCCAATGTTTGACTCTCACAATTGCTGCTAGTTAGAGTTTAGCAGGCTTGCAAAGCTCTCCTGAGTGTTGCTTTCTCTAGGTGACTGTAAGCTATCCAAATAACACTCTCGAA
Organism: Eulemur rufifrons; assembly: GCF_041146395.1. Taxonomy (NCBI): domain Eukaryota; kingdom Metazoa; phylum Chordata; class Mammalia; order Primates; family Lemuridae; genus Eulemur; species Eulemur rufifrons. Next base: position 1,118,186 of record NW_027182844.1, read on the forward strand.
CTCCTTCCAAACTGCAGTTTAGCATCCCCACAACACATCACCCCATATTTTCTTTCTACGCATGAATGTAAGCGTTTGTATATAAGACTCTGACACGTCTTTCAAAATACAATTTAGCAGACTGAAAAAATCACCCGCCAAGAGTTGCTTTCTCTAAGTGACTGTCAGCTTTCGAACTTCTTCCAATCTATAGTTTAGCATGCCTGCACTACAGCACCCCGTATTTGCTTTCTCTGTGTTAATGTAAGCGTTCGTATTTATGTCTCTCGTACCTCTTCCAAAGTAGAGTTTAGTATGCTCAAAAACGGCCACCCCAACGTTGCTTTCTCTGAGTGAATGTAAGCGTTCCTGTATATGATTTTAACACTTCATTGAAAATAGAGTTTAGCAGGCCTACGAACCACCCCCCGAGAGTTACATCCTCCAAACTATAGTTTAGTAGGCATACAAACATCACTCCATAGTTGCTTTCTCTGCGTGAATGTAACCGTTCATATATATGACTTTCCTACTTCTTCCGAACTACAGTTATTATGGCCACAAACTACAACCCAAACCTTGCGTTCTGAGTGGATGTAAACCTTCTGATATTTGACTTTAACAGTTGGTGCAAATTAGCAGGCTTAGAAACCATCTCCCGAGAGTTGCTCTCTCTAGGTGACTGTAAGCTTTGCTATATAAGATTCTAAACTTCCTCCAAACTATAGTTTAGTAGGCATAAAAACATCACTCCATAGTTGCTTTCTCTGCATGAATGTAAGCGTTCCTATATATGATTCTCGTACTTCCTCCAAACTAGAGTTTAGTATGCCTACAAAACACAAGCCCATCCTTGATTTCTCTGAGTCAATGTACGTGGTCCCCAATATGACTCTCTCACTTCTTCCAAAGTAGAGTTTTGCAGGCCTACCGTCCATCCCCCGAAAGTTGGTTTCTATAAATGACTGTACGCTTTCCTATATAACTTCTTCCAAACTAGAGATTAGCATGGGTACAAAAACCCACCCCATAATTGCTTTCTCTGCATGAATGTAAGCATTCCCAAATATCATTTTCCTACTTCTTCCAAACTAGAGTTTAGTATGCCTACAAACCACCACATCATCGTTGCTTTCTCTGAGTGAATGTAACCCTTTCCATATATGACTCTCAATCTTAAACCAAAATAGAATTTAGCACGCCTACATTCCACAACCAGAAATTTGCTTTCCCTAAGAGACTCTAAGCTTTCTTATATGTGATTCTCAAACTTCGTCCAAACTAGAGTTTAGCACGCCTAGAAAACACCACCCCACAGTTGCTTTCTCTGCATGAATGTAAGCGTTTGTATATATGACACTGGTACTTCTTTCAAAATACAATTTAGCAGACCTAAAAATCTACCGCCAAGAGTTGCTTTCTCTGACTGTCTGCTTTCGAACTTCTTCCAAACTATATTTTAGCATGCCAACAAAACACCACCCCATAGTTGCTTTCTCTGCGTCCATATAAGCGTTCATATATATGTCTCTCGTACTTCTTCCAAACTGGAGTTTAGTATACCTAAAAACCGGCACCACAATTTACCTTTCTCTGAGTGAATGAAGCATATCCATGTATGCCTCTTTCACTTCATCCAAATTAGAGTTTAGCGGCCTACAAACCACCTCCTGTGAGTTGCTTTCTCTAGGTGACTGTAAACTTTCCTATATAAGACTCTCGAACTTCTTCCAAACTACAGTTTGGCATGCCAACAATACAGCGCCCCATCATTGATTTCTCTGGGTGAACATAAGCGTTCCCATATATGACTCTCACTCTTTTTCCAAAATAGAATTTAGCAGACCTACACACCAGCCCAAGATGGTTCCTTTCTCTAAGTGACTCTAATTTTCCCCAGATATGACTCTCGAACTTCCTCCAAACTACAGATTATGATGATTACATACACCACCCCACAATTGCTTTCTCTGCGTGAATGTAACCGTTCATATATGACTCTCCTACTTCTTCGAACTACAGTTGTTATTCCTACAAACCACCACGACAAAGTTCTTTCTCTGAGTGAATGCAAGCGTTCTCACACTTCATCCAAATTACAGTTTAGCAGACCTACCAACAAACTACAGAGAGTTGTTTTCTCTGTGTCACTGTAATCTTTCCTATACAAGGCTCTCGAACTTCTTCCAAACCACAGTTTAGCATGCCAACAAAATACGACCCCAGAGTTGCTTTCTCTGCGTGAATGTAAGCATTCGTATATATGACTCTCCTACTTCCTCCAAAATACAGTTTAGAATGCTTACAAACCACCACCCAAACGTTGCGTTCTCTGAGTGAATGTAAGCGTTCCCATGTTTGACTCTCACAATTGATGCAAATTAGAGTTTAGCATGCTTAGAAACAATCTGCCGAGAGTTACTTTCTCTAGGTGACTGTAAGCTTTCTTATATAAGACTCGCGAACTTCTTCCAAACTACAGTTTAGCATGCCAACGAAACACTGCCCCATCGTTGATTTCTCTGAGTGAACATAAGCGTTCCCACATATGACTTTCTCTCTTCTTCCAAAATAGAATTTAGCAGATCTACAAAACGGCCCCCGATGGTTGCTTTCTCTAAGTGACTGCAATTTTCCCCAGATAAGACTCCCGAACTTCCTCCAAAGTATACATTAACATGCGTACATACGCCACCCATCAGTTGCTTTCTCTGCGTGAATGTAACCGTTCATATATATGACTCTCCTACTTCTTCCAAACTACAGTTATGATGCCTACAAATCACCACCCAAACGTTGTGTTCTCTCCGTGAATGTAAGCGTTCCCATGTTTGACTCTCACAATTGCTGCTAATTAGTGTTTACAGGCTTGCAAAGCTGTCCCGAGTGTTGCTTTCTCTAGGTGACTCTAAGTTATCCTATATAACACTCTCGAACTCCTTCCAAACTGCAGTTTAGCATGCCAACAACACATCACCCCATAGTTTCTTTCTCTGCATGAATGTAAGCGTTTGTCTATATGACTCTGGTACGTCTTTCAAAATACAATTTAGCAGACTGAAAAAATCACCCGCCAAGAGTTGCTTTCTGTAAATGACTGTCAGCTTTCGAACTTCTTCCAATCTATATTTTAGCATGCCTGCACTACAGCACCCGGTATTTGCTTTCTCTGTGTTAATGTAAGCGTTCCTGTATATGTCTCTCGTACCTCTTCCAAAGTAGAGTTCAGTATGCTCAAAAACGGCCACCCCAACGTTGCTTTCTCTGAGTGAATGTAAGCGTTCGTGTATATGATTCTAACACTTCATTGAAAATAGAGTTTAGCAGGCCTACGAACCACCCCCCCAAGAGTTGCTTTCTCTAAATGACTGTAAGCATCCCAGATATGACTCTCGAACATCCCCCAAACTATAGTTTAGTAGGCATACAAACATCACTCCATAGTTGCTTTCTCTGCATGAATGTAAGCGTTCCTATATATGATTCTCGTACTTCTTCCAAACTAGAGTTTAGTATGCCTACAAACCACAACCCCATCATTGATTTCTCTGAGTGAATGTACGCAGTCCCCAATATGACTCTCCCCCTTCTTCCAAAGTAGAGTTTTTCAGGCCTACAAACCATCCCCCGAAAGTTGGTTTCTATAAATGACGGTACGTTTTCCTATATATTACTCTTTAACTTCTTGCAAAATAGAGATTAGCATGGCTACAAAAAATCCACCCCATAATTGCTTTCTCTGCATGAATGTAAGTGTTCCCATATATCATTCTCCTACTTCTTCCAAACTAGAGTTTAGTATGCCTACAAACCACCACATCATCGTAGCTTTCTCTGAGTGAATGTAAGCCTTCCCATATATGACTCTCACTCTGAAACCAAAATAGAGTTTAGCACGCCTACATTCCACACCAGAGATTTGCTTTCTCTAAGTGACTCTAAGCTTTCTTATATGTGATTCTCAAACTTCGTCCAAACTAGAGTTTAGCATGCCTAGAAAACACCACCCCACAGTTGCTTTCTCTGCATGAATGTAAGCGTTTGTATATATGACTCTGGTACTTCTTTCAAAATACAATTTAGCAGACCGAAAATTGAACCGCCGAGAGTTGCTTTCTCTAAGTGACTGTCTGCTTTCGAACTTCTTCCAAATTATGTTTTAGCATGCCTACAAAACACCACCCCATAGTTACTTTCTCTGCATCAATATAAGCGTTCATATATATGCCTCTCTCACTTCATCTAAATTAGAGTTTAGCAGGCCTACAAACCACGCCCCATGAGTTGCTTTCTCTAGGTGACTGTAAACTTTCCTATATAAGAATCTCCAACTTCTTTCAAACTACACCATGCCAACAAAACACCACACCGTGGTTGCTTTCTCTGAGTGAACATAAGCGTTCCCATATATGACTCACACTCTGTTTCCAAAATAGAATTTAGCAGATCTACAAACCAGCCCAAGATGGTTCCTTTCTCTAAGTGACTGTAATTTTCCCCAGATATGACTCTCGCACTTCCTCCAAACTACAGATTAACATGCATACCTGCGCCACCCCACAGTTGCTTTCTCTGCGTGAATGTAACCGTTCATATATATGACTCTCCTACTTCTTCCCAACTACAGTTATTATGCCTTCAAACCATCACGATAATGTTTCTTTCTCTGAGTGAATGAATGCAAGCGTTCTCACATTTCATCCAAATTAGAGTTTAGCAGGCCTACCAATAAACTTCCGAGAGTTGTTTTCTCTGTGTCACTGTAATCTTTCCTATATAAGACTCTCGAACTTCTTCCAAACCACAGTTTAGCATGCCAACAAAATACGACCCCAGAGTGGCTTTCTCTGCCTGAATGTAAGCGTTCATATATATGACTCTCGTACTTCCTCCAAAATACAGTTTAGAATGCCTACAAACCACCACCCAAACGCTGCGTTCTCTGAATGAATGAAAGCATTCCCATGTTTGACTCTCACAATTGATGCAAAGTAGAGTTTAGCAGGCCAAGAAAGGATCTCCCGAGAGTTGCTTTCTCTAGGTGACTGTAAGCTTTCCTAAATAAGACTCTCCAACTTCTTCCAAACTACAGGTTAACATGCCCACAAAACATCACCCCATAGTTTTTTCTTTGCATGAATGTAAGCATTAGTATATATGACTCTGGTACTTCTTTCAAAATACAATTTAGCAGACCTAAAAATCACCCACCAAGAGTTGCTTTCTCTAAGTGACTGTTCAGGTTTAGAACTTCTTCCAAACTATAGCATGCTTACAAAACACCACCCCGTAGTTGCTTTCTCTGGGTGAATGTAAACGTTCCCAAATATCATTCTCATACTTCTTCTAAACTATTTAGTATGCCTACAAAAACCAGCCCAATGTTGTTTCTCTGAGGGAATGTAAGCGGTCCCATGTTTGACTCTCACACTTCATCCAAATTAGAGTTTAGCATGTGTACAAACAATCTCCCGAGAGTTGCTTTCCCTAGGTGATGGTAATCATTCCTGTATAAGGTTCTCCAACTTCTTCCAAACTGCAGTTTAGCATGCCTACAAAACCTGACGCTATAAGTGCTTTCTCTGCGTGAATGTAAGTGTTCCTATATAGGACTCTCGTACTTCTTCCAAACTACAGTTTAGTATGCCCTACAAACCACCACCCAAACGTTGTTTTCTCTGAGTGAATGTAAGCGTTCCCATATATGACTCTCACACTTCAACCAAAATAGAGTTTAGCAGGCCTACATTCCACACCCAGAGAGTTGTTTTCTCTACGTGACTGTAAACTTTCCTATATATGTCTCTCAAACTTCGTCCAAACTAGAGTTTTGCAAGCCTACAAAACACCACCCCATAGTTGTTTTCGGTGCCGGAATGTAAGCGGCTCTACATGTGATTCTCTTGCTTCTTCCAAATTACAGGTTAGTATGCCTAGGAACCACAACCACGACGTTGCTTTCACTGAGTTCCCATATATTATTCTAACACTTCATTGAAAATAGAGTTTAGCAGGCCTACGAAACACCCCCCGAGAGTTGCTTTCTCTAAGTGACTGTAAGCTTCCCAGATATGACTCTCGAACTTCCTCCAAACTATATTTTAGTAGGCATACAAACATCACTCCATAGTTGCTTTCTCTGCGTGAAGGTAAGCGTTCCTATATACGATTCTCGTACTTCTTCCAAACTAGAGTTGACTATGCCTACAAATCACAATCCCATCGTTGATTTCTCTGAGTGAATGCACGCGGTCCCCAATATGACTCTCCCCCTTCTTCCAAACTGGAGTTTTGCAGGTGTACAAAACATCCCCCGAGAGTTGGTTTCTATGACTGTAACCTTTCCTATATATTACTCCTTAACTTCTTCCAAACTAGAGATTAGCATGGCTACAAAAACGCCACCCCATAATTGCTTTCTCTACGTGAATGTAAGCGTTCCCATATATCATTCTCCCACTTCTTCCAAACTAGAGTTTAGTATGCCTACAAACCACCACGTCGTCGTTGCTTTCTCTGAGGGAATGTAAGCCTTCCCATATATGACTCTCACTCTGAAACCAAAATAGAGTTTAGCAGGCCTACTTTCCACACCCAGAGATTTGCTTTCTCTAAGTGACTGTAAGCTTTCTTATATGTGATTCTCAAACTTCGTCCAAACTAGAGTTTAGCATGCCTATAAAACACCACCCCATAGTTACTTTCAGTGCGTCAAAATGTATGTGTTCCTATATGTGATTCTCGTGCTTCTTCCAAACTGCAGTTTAGTAAGCCTACAAACAACCCCATCGTTGCTTTCTCTGAGGGAATGTAAGCGTTCTCATATATGACTCTCACACTTCAACCAAAACAGGGTTTTGCAGGCCTACAAACCACCCGCCAAGACTTGCTTTTTCAAAGTGGCTGTTACCTTTCCTATATAGGACTCTGGAACTTCTCCCAAGCTAGACTTTAACATGTCTACCTGACACTACTCCGTAGTTGCTCTCGCTGTGTGAATGTAAGCGTTCCTATATATGAGTCTTGTACTTCTTCCTAACTAGCATCTGGCATGCCAAAATAACACTCCCCCATAGTTGCTTTCTTTGAGTCAATGTAAACATTCCTATATATGTCTCTCGCACTTCTTCCAAACTTGAGTTATGTCTACAAACCAATCCCCGACAGCTGTTTTCTCTGAACGAATTTAAGCGTTCCTATATAGGACTATGGCACTTCCTCCAAACTAGAGTTTAGCAAGCCTACACTCCACCCCCGTTCGTTGCTTTCTCTAAGTTACTGTAAGCTTTCCTATACATGGCTCTCGAAATTTTCCAAACTAGAGTTAGCATGCCTACTATACACCTACACATAATTGCTTTGTCTGAGTGAATATAAGCCTTCCTATATATGACTGTCGCACTTTTTCCAAATTAGAGTGTAGCCAGCCTGGAAAGCACCCCTTATAGTTGCTTTCATTGAGTGAATGTTAACATTCCTATGTATGACTCTCGCAACTTTTCCAATCTAAGATTTTAGCAATGCTACAAATCCCCCGCCGAGAGTTCCTATACATAACTGTCCTCTTTTTCCAAGCTAGAGTTTAGGAAGCCTAGAAACCGTCCCCCCGTAGACGCTTTATGTGAATATAAGCGTTCCTATATATGACTCTCGCCTTCCTCCAAACTAGAGCTTAGCAAGCCTACAAACCAACTCCCTATAATTGCTTTCTCTGAATGAATGATATCGTTCCTATATAAGACTCTCGAACTTCTTCCAAACCAGAGTTTAACAAGCCAAAAAAGCACCCCCCATAGATGCTTCCTCTAACTCAAAGCTAATATTCCTATATATGATTCAGCTTCTTCATCCAAACTAGAGTAAGGCAAGCCTACAAATCACACACCAATAGTTGCTTTCTATCAGTAAATGTAAGCATCCCTATATATGACTATAGCAATTCTTCCAAACTGGAGTTTAGCAAGCCTCCAGACCCCCAGACCCCACTCCATAGTACCCTGGGCATTGGCGCCTGCCTGTCATGCAGGACATAGGGGCGGACCCTCATCTCAGACACGGCATTGGTGGATTGTAGGCTTTTTTAAGTTTTTGAATTGAAGAAGTCTGAGAATTGGAATTGGGTTTAGGGTAAGGTTAGGTGTTAGGGACTAGGATTAGGTTTAGGGGTTAGGGTTTTAGGTTAGAATTAGGGTTAGGATTACTGTTAGGGTTAGAGATTAGGATTATGTTTAGTGGTTGGGTTTAGGTTTAGGGTGAGAGGCAAGAGTAAGGGTCAGGGATTAGGGTTACTGTTAGGAGTTAGATTCAGGGCTTACTAAGGGTTTGGTTTAGTGATAGGGTTAGGGCTTACGTTTAACGGTGTGTGTTGGGGCACGGGCCCTGTCTAATGTACGGGGCACTGTGGGTGTGGAGCAAGGCTGGGTCCCCACTTCATCGTACCCTGGGTGTTGGGCTTCAACTGTCATGCAGGACAAAGGCAGAGGCTCATCTCATGCATGGTTAGGATTAAGGTTTAAGTTTAGGGTCAGGGTTGAGGGTTAGGGTGAGGGTTAACAGTTAGAGTTAGGGTAAGGGGGTTAGGGATAGGGTTAGGGTTAAGGGTTAGGTTTATGGTTCAGGTTTAAGGTTAGCATTAGAGGGTAGGGTTTGTGTAACTGTAGATCAGTGTTGGGTTTAGATCTCTAGGCATTAGGGTAAAGGTTAGGGTTAGGGTTAAGAATTAGGGTTATGTTTAAAGGTTAGGATTGGGATTAGGCTTAAGGGTTAAGGTTAAGGTTATGGGTTATGACTAAGGATCAACGGTTAGGGTTATTTTTAGGCGTAGGGTTAGGGTAAGGGGTTAGAGTTAGTGTTAGTGTTGTTGGTCGGGTTAAGGTTAGGGTTGGCGTTTCAGAATTAGGGATTAGGTGTTATGTTTAAAGCTAGGAGTTAGGGTTAGAATTGCGGTATAGGGCTTGTTCTCTGGGTGTCATTCATTAACGTTAACATAAGGGGTTAAAGTTAGGGTTACGGTGAGCTTTACCTGTTAAGGTGAGCAGTAGGATCAGGGTTAGGTGTTATGTTCTGGGTTAGGGTTATGGGTGAGGGGTAGGGCTTATCCTTAGGGCACGGGCCCTGTATGCACTAGGAGACGAAGTTAGGGATCTGTGATGGTCGCTGGGAACCCACTCTATCGTTCGCAGTGTATGGGCCTCTGGGTTTCATGCAGGACACTGTGGCAGAGCCGGCTTTCATGCATGGCTTAGTAGGATTGTAGGCTTTCAAAACTCTGAGAAAGCAAGAAGTCTGAGAATTAGATATCGGGTTAGGATTACAGCACGGTTTAGGGATGAAGATTAGTGTTAGGGAGAGGGCTTAGGGTTAGGGGTTAGGGGTTAGGGTTAGGGTTGTTGGTAGGGTGAAGGTTAGGGTTGACGTTTTAGAATTAGGGATGTGGTGTTACGGTTATGACTATGGTTTAGGATTAGAATTATGGGATAGGGCTTCTTCTCAAGGTGTTTTGCATTCACGTTAAGTTAAGGGGCTAAGTTAGGGTTACGGGGAGGTTTATGTTTTAAGGTGAGCAATAGGATCAGGGCTAGGTGTTATGTTCAGGGTGAGGGTTATTTGTTAGGGGTAGTGTTTATACTTAGCATACGGGCCCTGTCTGCACTGGGAGGTGGGCGGGGTTTAGGGGGATGGTATTGTCCCCGGGAACCCACTCTATCATACGCTGGCTATGGTCTCCTGGGTTTCATGCAGGACACAGTGGCAGAGCCCCCTTTTACTCATGGCATGGGAGGATTGTAGGCTTTCTAAACTCTGAGAAAGCAAGAAGTCTGAGAATTAGATTTAGGGGTAGGATTATGGTAATGTTTAGGGATGAAGATTAGTGTCAGGGTGGTGTCTTGGGTTAGGGGTTGGGGTTAAAGGTTAGTGTTAGGTTTAACAGTTACAGTTAGGTTTATGGTTAAGTTTCAGGGTTAGGGTTAAGGTTAGGGTTTAGCGTTTGGCACAGGGGAAGACTTCAATGTTAGCTTTAGGGTTAAAGATTAGGATTAGTGTTAGTGTGAGGGTTAATGGTAAGGGTCAAGATTAATGGTTCAGGTTGGGGTTAGGCTTCGGTTTAGGGTTAGGGGTTAGGGTTAGGCTTAGGGTTAAGGGATAGGATTAGGGTTAAGTGTTGGGCTTAGGGTTAGGGTTTAGTGTTAGGGTTATCGTTAAGGATTAGGGTTAGGGTCAGGGTTAAATGTTTGGGTGCGGGTAATGGTTAGGGTCAGGGTTAAGGTTTACGGATAGGGTTAGTGTTAAGGGTTACGGGTAGGTTTAGGGTTCAGGGTTAGAGTTAGCATTAGGGCTTAAGGTTAGGATTAGGTGGTAGGTTACATTTAGGTTTAGATCTAGGCGTTAGAGTGAGGGTTAAGAGATAGGGTTAGGTTTAATGCTTAGGATTAGGGTTAGGGTTTTGGGATAAAGTAAGTGTTAGGGGTTAGGTTTAAGGATCAAAGGTTAAGGTTATGTTTAGTTGTAGGGTTAGGGATAAGGGATAAGATTGGCGTAAGTGTTTTCCTTACTTTTATGGTTAAGGGTCACGCTTAGATTAAAGGTTAAGTTTAGTGTTAAGGGTTATGGTGAGGGTTAACGGTTACGGTAAAGGTTAAGCGTTAGTGTTAGGGATTAGCGATTAGGGTTTTTGGTAAGTGTTAGGGTTAGGAGTCAGTGTTTTATGAAGGGGTATGGTTAGAATTAGGATTGGGGTTAGTGTTAGGGTTAGGTTTAGGGGTTAGGTTTAGGGTAAAAGGATAGGATTAGGGTTAAGGGTTGGGCTCAGATTTAGGGTTAAAGTTTAGTGTTCGGGTTAATGTTTAGTGTTATGGTCCAGTTTAAGTGTTAGGGTGAGGGTTAACGGTTAGGATTAGGCTTAGAGGTTGGGGATATAGTGAGGGTTCAGTGTTAAGGTTAGGTTTAGGGTTCAGGGTTAGGGTTAGCTTTAGGGGTTATGGTTAGGGTTAGGTGTTAGGTTAGTGTCAGGGTTAGGTCTAGTCGTGAGGGTAAGGTTTAGGGTTAGCTTTAAGAGCTAGGGTTAGGTTTAATGGTTAGGATTAGGATTAAGGTTAAAGGTTAGGGTAAGGCTTAGGGGTTAGGGTGAAGGGTTAAGGGTTTTTGTTAGGCATAGCGTTGGGGTTAGAAGTAAGGGTTACTGTCAGTGTTAGGGTTGTAGGCAGGGTTACGGTTAGGGTTAGCGGTTTAGAATTAGGGTTAGGGATTAGGTGTTCCAGTGATGAATAGGAGATAGGGTGAGAATTAGTGGATAGGGGTTGTTCTCAGGGAATGGGTTATGCACTAACGTTAGGATAAGAGGTTAAAGTTAGGCTCACGGTCAGTTTTACGTGTTAAGGGGAGAAATAGGAACAGGGTTGGGTGTTATGTTCAGGGTGAGGGATATCTGTTACAGGTATTGTTTATGCTTAGCGCACGGGCCCTGTCTGCATTAGGCGGGGGAGGAGGTTCGGGGGCTGGGATTGTCACCAGGATCCCACTGTATCGTCCTCTGGGTATGGGCCCGTGGGTTTCATGCAGGACACCGTGGTAGAGCCTCCTTTCACGCATGGCATGGGAGGATTGCAGGCTTTCTAAACTCTAAGAAAGCAAGAAGTCTGAGAATTAGATTTAGGGTTAGGATTATGGTTAGGGTTAAGGATGAAGTTTAGTGTTAGGGTGAGGGCTTAGGGTTAGTGATTAGGGTTAGGGTTAAAGGTTACTCTTAGGTTTAACAGTTACAGTTCGGTTTAGGGTTGAGGTTTACGGTTAGGGTTAAGATGAGGGGTTAGGGTTTGGTATAGGGTTAGGGTTAGGTACAGGGTTAGGGTTAAGTGTTAGAATTAGGGTTGAAGATTAGGATTAGGGTTAGGATTAAAGGTTAGCGTGAGAGTTAACGGTTAGGGTTAAGGTTAAGAGTTAGTGTTAGGGTTTAGGTTTAGGGTTAAGGGTTAGGGTTAGTTTTAGGGTTCGAGTTATGTGTTAGGGTTTGTGTTAGAGGTTAGGGTTTGGTTTACTGTTCAGGGTTAGGGTTACGTTTAGGGGTTAGCATTAGGGTTAAGGATTAGGTTTAGGGTAAGGGTTTAGAGTTAGTGTTCGTCTTTAGGCTCGGGGCTTAGGTTCAGGGTCAGGGGTTAGAGTTGGTGGTAGGGCTTAGATTTAGCGGTCAGTTTAAGGGCACAGGAGCTGTTTAATCTATGGTGAGAGGGGTCTGTTCGGAGTCACCACAAAGCACAACATCATTCCCTGGGCCCTGGGACAAGACCTACATGCAGGACTCAGGCGGAGCCTCATCTCACACATGGCATGGCTGTATTTTAGGCTTGCTTCACACTGGGAATGGAAGTAGTGTGAGAATTAGGGTTAGGGTTGGGGTTAGGGGTTGCAAGTTAGGGGTTAGGTTTTGACTCAGGGTTAGGTGGTAGGGATTAGTGGTTAGGGTTAGAGTTAGTGTTACGGGTTAAGTGTTAAGTCTGCTTTAGGGGGCCATGATAAGTTTTAGGTTTGGAGTTAGCGTTAGGGTTAGGGTTTAGGGTTAAGGGATAGGGTTAGGGTTAAGGGTTAGGCTTAGGTTTCGGGTTCAGGTTTAGGGTTAGGGTCAGGGTTAAGGGTTAGGGTGAGGGTGAAGAGTTAGGGTTAGGGTTACGGGATTAGGGATAGGTTTAGGGTTATGGGTCAGGTGTATGGTTCAGGTTTAAGGTTAGCATTAGGGGGTTAGCGTTAGTGTTACCTGTAGGTCAGTGTTGGGGTTAGATCTCTAGGCATTAGGGTAAAGGTTAGGGTTAGGGTTAATTGTTAGGGTTATGTTTAATGGTTAGGATTGGGATTAGGGTTAAGGGTTAGGGTTAAGGTTAGGGGTTATGACTAAGGATCAACGGTTAGTGTTATTTTTGGGCATAGGTTTAGCATAAGCGGTTAGGGTTAGCGTTAGTGTTGTTCGTAGCGTTAAGGTTAGGGTTGGCGTTTCACAATTAGGGATTAGGTGTTATGGTTATGGCTAGGAGTTAGGGTTAGAATTACGGTATAGGGCTTGTTCTAGGATGTCATGCATTTACCTTAAGATAAGGGGTTAAAGTTAGGGTTACGGTGAGCTTTACCTGTTAAGGTGAGCAGTAGGATCAGGGTTAGGTGTTATGTTCTGGGTTAGGGTTATGGGTGAGGGGTAGGGTTTATCCTTAGGGCACGGGCCCTGTATGCACTAGGAGGCGAAGTTAGGGATCTGTGATGGTCGCTGGGAACCCACTCTATCGTACGCAGTGTATGGGCCTCTGGGTTTCATGCAGGACACTTTCGCAGAGCCGGCTTTCATGCATGGCTTAGTAGGATTGTAGGCTTTCAAAACTCTGAGAAAGCAAGGAGTCTGAGAATTAGATTTTGGGTTAGGATTACGGCACGGTTTAGGGATGAAGATTAGTGTTAGGGAGAGGGCTTAGGGTTAGGGGTTAGGGTTAGGTTTAGGGTTGTTGGTAGGGTGAAGGTTAGGGTTGACGTTTTAGAATTAGGGATGAGGTATTACGGTTATGACTATGGTTTAGGATTAGAATTATAGGATAGGGCTTCTTCTCAAGGTGTTATGCATTCACGTTAAGTTAAGGGGCTAAGTTAGGGTTACGGAGAGGTTTATGTTTTAAGCTGAGCAATAGGATCAGGGCTAGGTATTATGTTCAGGGTGAGGGTTATCTGTTAGGGGTAGTGTTTATACTTAGCGTACGGGCTCTGTCTGCACTGGGCAGGGGGCGGGGGTTAGGGGGATGGGATTGTCGCCGAGAACCCACTCTATCGTACGCTGGTTATGGGCTCCTGGGTTTCATGCAGGACACAGTGGCAGAGCCCCCTTTTACTCATGGCATGGGAGGATTGTAGGCTTTCTAAACTCTGAGAAAGCAAGAAGTCTGAGAATTAGATTTAGGGGTAGGATTATGGTAATGTTTAGGGATGAAGATTAGTGTCAGAGTGGGGTCTTAGGTTAGGGGTTGGGGTTAAAAGTTAGTGTTAGGTTTAACAGTTACAGTTAGGTTTACGGTTAAGTTTCAGGGTTAGGGTTAAGGTTTGGGTTTAGCGTTTGGCACAGGGGTAGGCTTCAGTGTTAGCTTTATGGTTAAAGATTAGGATTAGTGTTAGTGTGAGGGTTAATGGTAAGGGTCAAGATTAATGGTTCAGGTTGGGGTTAGGCTTCGGTTTAGAATTAGGTGTTAGGGTTAGGCTTAGGGTTAAGGGATAGGATTAGGGTTAAGTGTTGGGATTAGGGTTAGTGTTTAGTGTTAGGGTTATCATTAAGGATTAGGGTTAGGGTCAGGTTTAAATGTTTGGGTGCGGGTAATGGTTAGGGTCAGGGTTAAGGTTTATGGATAGGGTTAGTGTTAAGGGTTACGGGTAGGTTTAGGGTTCAGGGTTAGAATTAGCATTAGGGTTTAAGGTTAGGATTAGGTGGTAGGTTACATTTAGGGTTAGATCTAGGCGTCAGAGTAAGGATTAAGAGATAGGGTTAGGTTTAATGCTTAGGATTAGGGTTAGGTTTTGGGGTAAAAGTAAGTGTTAGGGAAAAGGTTTAAGTATCAAAGGTTAGGGTTATGTTTAGCTGTAGTGTTAAGGTTAGGGATAAGGGATAAGATTGGCATAAGGGCTTTCCTTACTGTTAGGGTTAAGGGTTACGCTTAGATTAAAGGTTAAGGTTAGGGTCAGTGTTAAGGGTTAGGGTGAGTGTTAACGGTTACGGTAAAGGTTAAGCGTTAGTGTTAGGGATTAGCGATTAGGGTATTTGGTAAGTGTTAGGGTTAGGAGTTAGTGTTTTATGAAAGGTTATGGTTAGAGTTAGGATTGGGGTTAGTGTTAGGGTTAGGGTTAGGGTAAAAGGATAGGATTAGGGTTAAGGGTTGGGCTCAGGGTTAGGGTTAAATTTTAGTATTAGGGTTAATGTTTAGTGTTATGGTCCACTGTAAGTGTTAGGGTGAGGGTTAACGGTTAGGATTAGGCTTAGAGGTTGGGGATATAGTGAGGGTTCAGTGTTAAGGTTAGGTTTAGGGTTCAGGGTTAGGGTTAGCTTTAGGGGTTACGGTTAGGTGTTAGGTTACTGTCAGGGTTGGGTCTAGTCGTGAGGGTAAGGTTTAGGGTTAGCTTTAAGAGCTAGGGTTAGGTTTAATGGTTAAGATTAGGATTAGGTTTAAGGGTTAGGGTAAGGCTTAGGGGTTAGGGTCAAGGGTTAAGGGTTTCTGTTAGGCATAGCGTTGGGATTAGAAGTAAGGGTTACTGTCAGTGTTAGGGTTGTAGGCAGGGTTCCGGTTAGGGTTAGTGGTTTAGAATTAGGGTTAGGGATTAGGTGTTACAGTTTTGACTAGGAGATAGGGTTAGAATTATGGGATAGGGGTTGTTCTCAGGGAATGGGTTATGCATTAACGTTAGGATAAGAGGTTAAAGTTAGGCTCACGGTCAGTTTTACGTGTTAAGGGGAGAAATAGAAACAGGGTTAGGTGTTATGTTCAGGGTGAGGGATATCTGTTAAAGGTATTGTTTATGCTTAGTGCACGGGCTATGTCTGCCTTAGGAAAGGGCGGGGGGAGGTTAGGGGGCTGGGATTGTCACCAGGATCCCACTGTATCGTACTCTGGGTATGGGCCCGTGCGTTTCATGCAGGACACAGTGGTAGAGCCTCCTTTCACGCATGGCATGGGAGGATTGCAGGCTTCCTAAACTCTAAGAAAGCAAGAAGTCTGAGAATTAGATTTAGGGTTAGGATTATGGTTAGGGTTAAGGATGAAGTTTAGTGCTAGGGTGAGGGCTTAGGGTTAGGGATTAGGGTTAGGGTTAAAGGTTACTCTTAGGTTTAATGGTTACAGTTCAGTTTAGGGTTGAGGTTTACAGTTAGGGTTAATATGAGGGGTTAGTGTTTGGTATAGGTTTAGGGTTAGGTACAGGGTTAGGGTTAAATGTTAGGTTTAGGGTTGAAGATTAGGATTAGGGTTAGGATTAAAGGTTAGTGTGAGAGTTAACGGTTAGGGTTAAGGTTAAGAGTTAGGGTTAGGGTTTAGGTTTAGGGTTAAGGGTTAGGTTTAGTTTTAGGGTTAGAGTTATATGTTATGGTTTGTGTTAGAGGTTAGGGTTAGGTTTACTGTTCACGGTTAGGGTTACGTTTAGGGGTTAGCATTAGGGTTAGGGATTAGGTTTAGGGTAAGGGTTTAGAGTTAGTGTTGGGCTTTAGGCTCGCAGCTTAGGTTCAGGGTCAGGGGTTAGGGTTGGTGGTAGGGCTTAGATTTAGCGGTCAGTTTAAGGGCACAGGACCTGGTTAATCTACGGTGAGAGGGGTGCGGTCGGAGTCACCACGAAAGCACAACATCATTCCCTGGGCCCTGGGACAAGACCTACATGCAGGACTCAGGCGGAGCCTCATCTCACACATGGCATGGCTGTATTGTAGGCTTGCTTCACTCTGGGAATGGAAGTAGTGTGAGAATTAGGGTTAGGGTTGGGGTTAGGGGTTTCGAGTTAGGGGTTCGGTTTCGAGTCAGGGTTCAGTGGTAGGGATTAGTGATTAGGGTTAGAGTTAGTGTTACGAGTTATGTGTTATGTCTGGTTAGGGGGCCAGGGTAAGGTTTAGGTTTGGAGTTAGCGTTAGGGTTAGGGTTTAGGGTTAAGGGATAGGGTTAGGGTTAAGGGTTAGGCTTAGGGTTAGGGTTCAGGTTTAGGGTTAGGGTCAGGGTTAAGGGTTAGGGTCAGTGTTAACAGTTAGGGTTAGGGGGTTAGGGATAGGTTTAGGGTTAAGGGTCAAGGCTATGGTTCAGGTTTAAGGTTAGCATTAGGGGGTTAGCGTTAGTGTTAACTGTAGGTCAGTGTTGGGGTTAGATCTCTAGGCATTAGGGTAAAGGTTAGGGTTAGGGTTAATTGTTAGGGTTATGTTTAATGGTTAGGATTGGGATTAGCGGGAAGAGTTAGGGTTAAGGTTAGGGGTTATGACTAAGGATCAACGGTTAGGGTTATTTTTATGTGTAGGGTTAGCGTAAGGGGTTAGGGTTATTGTTAGTGTTGTTCGGAGGGTTAAGGTTAGGGTTGGCGTTTCACAATTAGGGATTAGGTGTTATGGTTATGGCTAGGAGTTAGGGTTAGAATTACGGTATAGGTCTTGTTCTCAGGGTGTCATGCATTAACGTTATGATAAGGGCTTAAAGTTAGGGTTACGGTGAGCTTTACCTGTTAAGGTGAGCAGTAGGATCAGGGTTAGGTGTTATGTTCTGGGTTAGGGTTATGGGTGAAGGGTAGGGTTTATCCTTAGGGCACGGGCCCTGTATGCACTAGGAGGCGAAGTTAGGGATCTGTGATGATCCCTGGGAACCCATTCTTTAGTACGCAGTGTATGGGCCTCTGGGTTTCATGCAGGACACTGTGGTAGAGCGGGCTTTCAAGCATGGCTTAGTAGGATTGTAGGCTTTCAAAACTCTGAGAATTAGATTTCGGGTTAGGATTACGGCACGGTTTAGGGATGAAGATTAGTGTTAGGGTGAGGGCTTAGGGTTTGGGGTTAGGGTTAGGGGTAGGGTTCATCGTTAGGGTTATGTTTAGGCAGTAGGGTTATGGGTTAGGAATAGGGTAAGGGTTTAATGTTAGTGTTGGGCGTTAGGGTCAGGGCTTAAGTTTAGGGTTAGGGGTTAGTGTTAGAGTTAGTGTTAGGGCTTAGATTTAGAGGTTATTTTAAGGGCACAGGACCTGTGTAATCTATGGTGAGAAGTGTGCGGAATGGGTCATCGCCACACCACACCATCGTACCCTAGGCCTTGGGCCCAGACCTACATGTAGGTCTCAGGCAGAGCCTCTTCTCACGCATGGCATGGTTTTATTGTAGGCTTGGCTAACTCTGAGAATGGAGGAAGTGTGAGAATTATGGTTATGATTAGGGTTAGGTGTTTGGGGTTAGGGGTTAGTGTTCGAGTGAGGGTTAGGGGTTAGGGATTAGGGGTTAGGGTTAATGTTAGCATTAGGGGTTAACGGTTAGGGTTGGGTTAGGGACTAGGGTTAGATTTAGGGTTGGGGTAGGGTTAGGGTTAGGGGTTAGGGTTAGGGTTAAGGGATAGGATTAGGGTTAAGGGTTAAGGCTTAGGGTTAGCATTAAGGGATGGCTTAGGGTTAAGGGTTAGGGTTATGGTCCGAGTTAAGGGTTAGGATGAGGGTTAACAGTTAGGGTTATAAGTTAGGGATAGTGTTAGGATTAAGGTCTAGGGTTAGGGTTAGAGGTAGTTTTACTGCTAAGATTAGGTCTAGGCATTAAGGTAAGGGTTAGTGTTAGGATTAGGTTTAATTGTTAGGATTAGGATCAGAATTAAGGGTTAGGCTTAGGGTTAGGAGATAGGGTTAGGGTTTAGGGTAAACTTTTAAGGTTATGTTTAGGGATAAGGTTAGGGTTAGCGTTTAAGGTTAGGGTTAGTATTAGGGTTGTTTGTAGGGTTAAGGTAATGTTTAGTGGTTAGAATTAGGGTTAGGGATTAGGGGTTACTGTTATGGCTAGGAGTTTGGGTTAGTATTAAGTGATAGGGGTTGTTCTTAGCATAAGTGTTATGCATTAACGTTAGAATAAGTGGTTAAAGTTAGGTTTACGGTGAGGTTTATGTGTTAAGGTGAGCAATAGGATCAGGGTTAGAATTATGAGTGAGGGGTAGGGTTTTGCTTAGGGTATGGGCCCTGTCTGCCCTAGGAGTGGGATTGAGGGGGATGCGATTGTCACCAGAAACCCACTCTATCGTATGCAGGGTATGGGCCCATGGGTTTCTTGTAGGACACTCTGGCAGAGCCTGATTTCACGCATGGTAAAGGAGGATTGTAAGCTTTCCAATCCCTAAGAAAGTAAGAAGTCTGAGAATTAGATTTAGGGTTAGGATTATCGTTATGGTTAGGGATGAAGTTTAATCTTAGGGTTAGGGCTTCGGGTAAGGGGATAGGGTTAGTTTTAGGGTTAAAAGTTACTGTTAGGTTTAACAGTTACAGTTAGACTTAGGGTTTAGGTTTAGGGTTAGGGTTAAGCTTAGGGGTTACGGTTTGGTACAGGGTTAGGGTTAAGTGTTAGGGTTAGGGTTAAAGATCATGACTAGGGTTAGAGTTAAGGGTTAGTTTGAGTGTTAACAGTTAGGGTTAAGGATAACTTTTCGGGTTAGGGGTTAGGATTAGTGTTCGGGCTGAGATTTAGCGGTTAGTTTAAGGGCACAGGACCTGTTTAATCTATGGTGAGAGTGGTGCACAGGGTCGCTGCGACACGACACCACCATACGCTGGGCCTTGGGCCAAGACCTACATACAGGGCTCAGGTGGAGCCTCTTCTCACGCATGACATGGCTGTATTGTAGGCTTGGTTAACTCTGAGAATGGAAGAAGTGTGAGAAATCGGGTTAGGGCTGGCTGTAGGTGTTTTTAACCCCTAACCCTAACACTAACCCCAAGGTTAAATCTAACCGTAACCCTTACGCCAACCCTAACCCTAACCCTAACCCCTCTCACTGTAGAATAAACAGGTCCTGTGCCCTTAAACTAACCGCTAAATCTAAGCCCTAACATCAACCCTAACCTCTGACCCTAAACCTAAGCCCTGAGCCTAAAGCCCAACACTAACTCTAAACTCTTACCCTAAAGCTAATCCCTAACCCTAATGCTAACCCCTAAACATAACCCTAACTGTGAACCCTAAACCTAACCCTAACCTCGAGCGCTAACCATAGCACTTAACTCTAACCCTAAACCTAACATGAACCCTTAATCCTAACACTAACCCTAACCCTAACTCTTAACTTTAACCCTGACTGTTAACCCTCACACTAACCTTTAAACCTAACCTTAATCGTAATCTTTAACCCTAAACCTAATATTTAACCCTAATCCTGTACCAAACCCTAAACCCTAACCTTAAACCTAACCGTAAACCTTAACCCTGAACCTAACTGTAACGGTTAAAACTAAGAGTAACCTGTAACGCTACCCGTAACCCCTAACTCTAAGCCTTCACCCTAACACTAACCTTGATCCTTAACCCGAACCCTAACCCTAACCCTAAATCTAATTCTCAGTCTTCTTGCTTTCTTAGAGTTTAGAAAGCCTACAATCCTCCCATGCCATGCGTGAAAGGAGGCTCTTCCACTGTGTCCTGAATGAACCGCTGGGGCCCATAACCAGAGTACGATAGAGTGGGTTCCTGGTGACAATCCCAGCCCCCTAACTCCCGCCCCCCGCCTAATGCAGACAAGGCCGGTGTCCTAAGCATAAACTCTACACCTCACCCAAAACTCTAACCCTGAAAATAACGTTTAACCCTGATTCTATTGCTCACCTTAGAATGTAAACCTCACTGTAACCTGAACTTTAACCTCTTATCCTAACGTTAATGCATAACACTTACCCTGAGAATAACCCCTATCCCATAATTCTAACCCTATCTCCTAGTCATAACTGTAACAACTAATCCCTAACCCTAATTCTAAACCACTAACACTAACTGTTACCCTACGTAGTTACTGTTACGGTAACCTACTGTTACCCTAACACTGAACCTAACCCTTACTCCTAACGCCAAAGCTATGGCTAAAAATAATGCTAACCCTTGACCCTTTACCCTAACTCCTAACCCTAATCCTAATCCTAACCACTAAACCCAAACTTAGCTCTTAACCCTAACCCTAAACCTTACCCTGACGCCTAGACCTAACACTGACACTAAACTAACACCTAACCCTAATCATAACC
Source organism: Eulemur rufifrons (assembly GCF_041146395.1). NCBI lineage: Eukaryota > Metazoa > Chordata > Mammalia > Primates > Lemuridae > Eulemur > Eulemur rufifrons. The sequence continues at coordinate 1,138,892 of NW_027182844.1, forward strand.
CCTAAAGCTAATCCTAACCCTGAACCCTAAACCTAACCCTAACACTTAATACTAACTATATCCCTAACCCCTAACCCTAACCCTAACCGTTAACCCTCACCCTAACCCTTAAACCGGACCCTAACACTAAATCTTAACCCTAACACTAAATTTTAACCCTAAACCTACGCCCAACCCTTAACCATAATCCTATCCCTTAACCCTAAACCTAACCCCTAACCCTAAACCTAACACTAACCCCAATCCTAATTCTAACCATAGCCCTTAATACATCACTACGCCTAACCCCTAACCCTAACCCCTAATGCTAACCCTAACACTGAACCCTAAACCTAACCCTATCCCTAACCCTTAAACATAACTCTATCCCTAACCAATAATCCTAAGCCTAATCTTTAACCCTCACCCTAGAGCTTAACTCGAACCGTAACCCTAAGCCTAAACCCCAACCCTAACACTTAACACAAACCCTAAGCCTTAACACTTAACCCCAATCCTATCCTTTAACCCTAACACTAACCCTGATGCCTAATCCTAACCCTAACACTAACCCCAACCATAAATCTAACCCTAGCCCCTAACGCAAAACTAACCCCTAACCCCTAACCCCTAACCCTAACACTAACCCTAAATCCTAGTCCCTAACCACTAAACCTCACTTGAACCCTAACCCCTAACACCAAACCCTTAACCCTAACCATAACCCTATTTCTCACACTACTTCCATTCTCAGAGTTAACCAAGCTTAAAATACAACCATGCAATGCGTGAGTAGAGTTTCTGCATGAGTCCTGCAAGTAGGTCTGGGCCAAAGGCCCAGGATCCGATGGTGTGGTGTCGCATGGAAACATTCTGCACCCTTCTCACCATAGATTACACAGGTCCTGTACCCTTAAACTAACCGCTAAATCAAAGCCCAAACACTGACCCTAACCCCTAACCCTAAACCTAAGCCCTGACCCTAATGCCCAACACTAACACTAAACTCTTACCCTAAACCTAACCCCTAAATGTAACCTTAACCATGAACCCTAAACCTAACCCAAAACCCTAACCCTAACCATAACACTTAACTCTAACCCTAAACCTAACATGAACACTTAACCCTAACCCTAACCCATAACCCTAACACTTAACCTTAACCCTAACCGTTAACCCTCACACTAAACCTTAACCCTAACCCTAATCCTAATCTTTAACCCTAAACCTAGCACTTAACCCTTACCCTGTACCAAAACCTAACCCCTAATCTTAACCCTAACCGTAAACCTTAAAGCTTAACCCTAAACCTAACTGTAACTGTTAAACCTAACACTAACCTTTAACCCTGACCCTAACCGAAACCCCTAACCCTAAGCCCTCACCATAACAGTAACCTATATTGCTAACCCTAACCCTAATCCTAGCCCTAAATTTAATTCTCAGACTTCTTGCTTTCTCAGAGTTTACAAAGCCTACAATCCTCCCATGCCATGTGTAGAAGGAGGCTCGGCCACTGTGTCCGGCATGAAACCAGGGGGCCCATACCCAGCATATGATAGAATGGCTTCTGGCATCTATCCCAGCCCCCTAAGCCCCCTCCTAGAGCAGGGAGGGCTCGTGATATAAGCATAAACACTACCCCTCACCCATAACCCTAACCCTGAACATCACAGCTCACCCTGATACTATTGCTCACCTTAACACATCAACCTCACCATAACTCTAACTTGAACCCGTTATCCTAACGTTAATGCATAAGACTTACCCTAAGAACAACCCCTATCCCTTAATTCTAACCCTAACTCCTAGCCACAATTATAACACCTAATCCCTAAGGCTAATTCAAAACTGCTAAACATTACCTTACCCCTACAAACAACCCTAACACTAACCCTAACCCTAACCGCTAACCCTAACCGTACACCTAAAAATAACCGTAACACTTGACACTGAACCCTAACCCCTAACCTTAACCCTAACCCTTAACCTTGATCCTAATCCTAACAATTAAACCTAACCCTAACTCTTAAGCCTAACACTAACACGTACCCTAACGCCTAGACCTAACCCTAAGAGTAAACGTAACCCCTAACCCTAACCCTAATCCCTAATGCTAACCCTAAAACTGAACCCTAATCCTAAGCCTTAAACCTAACTCTATCCTTAACCCATAAGCCTAGCCCTAACTGTTAACCCCACACTAACCCTTAACTCGAACTGTAACCCTAACCCTTAAAACTAAACCTATCACTTAACGCTAACCCTAAGCCTTAACGCTTAACCCTTATCCTATCCCTTAAACCTAACCCTAACCCATAATGCTAACCATAACCCCACCATAAATCTAACCCTAGCCCCTAACGCAACCCTAACCCCTAAACCCTAACCCTATCACTAAACCCAACACCTACTCCCTAACCCCTAATCCTCACTCGAAGCTTAAGCCCTAACCCTAAGCCCTCTCCCTGACTAATCTTCATTCCTAACTCTAACCATAATCCTAACCCTAAATCTAATTCTCAGACTTCTTGCTATCTCAGAGTTTTAAAAGCCTACAATTCTCCAAAGCCATGCGTGAAAGCTGGCTCTACCACAGTGTCCTGCATGAAACCCAGGAGCCCATACTCTGTGTACAATAGAGTGGGTTCCTGGGGACAATCACGGCCCCCTAACTCCTCCTGCTAGTGCTGACAGGGCCTATGCCCTAAGCAAAAACCCTGCACCTCACCCATAACCCTAACCCTGAACATAACACCTAACCCTGATGTTATTGTTCACCTTAACACGTAAACCTCACTGTAACCCTAACTTTTACCCCCTATCCTAATGTTATTGAATAACACTTACCCTAAGAACAAACCCTATCCCTTAATTCTAAGCCTAACTCCTACCATAACCGTAACACCTAATCCCTAACCTTAATTCTCAACTGTTAAACTTTACCTTCACCCTACAAACAACCCTAACACTAACCCTAACTCTAACCGCTAACCCTAACCCTAACCATTACACTGATCATAATCCTAACAATTAAACCTAACCCTAATTCTTAACCCTAACACGAACCATTACCATAATGCCTAGACCTAACCCTAACTGTAACCCTAACCCCTAACCCTGACCCTAACCGCTAATGCTAACCCTAACCCCGAACCCTAAACCTAACCCTAACCCTATCCCTTAAACCTATTACTATCCCTAAACCATTACCCTAATCGCAACTGTTAACCCTCACTCTCACCCTTAACTTGGACCGAAACCCTAACCCTTAACCCTAACCTTAACCCTTACTGCTAATCTTAAGCCTTCACCCTTTACCTTAATCCTATCTCGTAAGCCTAACCCTAAGGCTGACCCCTAACCCGCCCGAACATTAACCCTAACCCTAAATCTAACGCTAGCCCCTTACAAAAACCTAACACCTAACCCCTGACACACTAATCCTAACTTCTAATTCCTAACAGCTAAACTTCACTCAAACCCTAACCTCTAACCCTAAACACATAACCCTAACCATAACCCTAATTCTCACACTTCCTCCGTTCTCAGAGTTGACCAAGCCTACAATAGAGCCATGCCACAAATGAGAAGAGGCTCTGCCTGAGTCCTGCATGTAGGTCTGGGCCCGAGGCCCAGGTACGATGGTGTGGTGTTGAGGCGACCCAGTCTGCACCCTTCCCACCATAGATTAAACAGAGCATGTGCCCTTAAACTAACCACTAAATCTAAGCCCTAACACTAAACCTAAATCCTAACCCTAAACCTCGGCCCTTATCCTAACGCCCAACAGTAACACTAAACACTCACCCTAAACTTAACCCGTAACCCGAACCCCTAAATGTAACCCTAACCATGAACCCTAAACCTAACCCTAACCTCTAGCCATAACCATAACACTTAACTCTAACCCTAAACGTTACACGAAGCCTTATTCCTAACCCTAACCCCAACCGTAACACTTAATCTTGACCCTTACCATTAACCCTCACACTAACCCTTAACCCTAACCCTAATCCTAATCTTTAACCATAAACCTAACACTGAAGCCTAACCCTGTGCCAAACGCTAAAACCAAACCTTAACCCTAACCCTGAAACTTAACCGTAAACGTAACTGTAACTATTAAAAATAACACTAACCTTTAACGCTAACCCCTAACCCTCAGAGGCCACCCTAACACTAATCTTCCTCTCTAAACATTACCATAATCCTACCCCTAAATCTAATTCTCAGACTTCTTGCTTTCTCAGAGTTAAGAAAGCCTACAATCCTCCCATGCCATGAGTAAAAGGGGGCTCTTCCACTGTGTCCTGCATGAAACCCAGGAGTCCATACCCAGCGTATGATAGAGTGCGTTCCCGGGGACAATCCCATCCCTCTAACCCCCCGCCCCCCACCCAGTGCAGACAGGGACCGTACGCTAAGTATAAACACTATCCCTAACAGATAACCCTCACCCTCAATATAAAACCTGACCCTGAACCTATTGCTCACCTTAAAACATAAACCTCTCCGAAACCCTAACTTATTCCCTTATCTTAACATTAATGTATAACACCCTGAGAAGAAGCCCTATCCCATAATTCTAAATCTAATCCCCAGCCATAACCCTAACACCTCATCCCTAATTCTAAAATGCCAACCCTACCTTCACCCTACCAACAACCCTAACCCTAACCCTAAACCCTTACCCTAACCCTAAGCCGAAAAATAACCCTAACCATTGATCCTTAGTCATAACCCGTAAACCTTAACCCTAACCCTTCACGCTAATCCCAATCCTAACCATTAAACATAACCCTACTTAACCCTACCGCTAACCTCTACCCTAATGCCTAGATATCTAACCTCAACACTGACCTACAGTTAACACTAATCCTAACCCCGAATCCTAACCTTAAAGCTGAACCATAAACCTAACCCTTAACCCTAACCCTATCCCTAACCCCCTAACACTAACCCTAACTGTTAAGCCTCACCCTAACATTAACCCTGACTCTAACCCTATCCCTTAACCCTAACCCCTAACCCTAACGCTAACCACAACCCTAAACCTAACCCTGGCCCCCTAACCCAGACTTAACACCTTACCCCTAACACTAACTCTAACCCTAACCACTAATCCCTAGCACCTGACCCTGACTCGAAACCTAACCCCTAACTCGAAACCCCTAAACCCAAACCTAACCCTAATTCTCACACTACTTCCATTCCCAGAGTGAAGCAAGCCTAAAATACAGCCATGCCATGTGTGAGATGAGGCTCCGCCTGAGTCCTGCATGTAGGTTTTGTCCCAAGGCCCAGGGAATGATGTTGTGCTTTCGTGGTGACTCAGACCACACCCCTGTCACCGTAGATTAACCAGGTCCAGTGCCCTTAAACTGACCGCTAAATCTAAGCCCTACCACCAACCCTAACCCCTGACCCTGAACCTAAGCCCCGAGCCTAAAGCCCAACACTAACTCCAAACACTTACCCTAAATCTAATACCTATCCCTAATGCTAAACCCTAAACGTAACCCTATCCGTGAACAGTAAACCTAACCCTAACCTCTAACACAAATCCTAACACATAACTCTAACCCTAAAACTAACCCTAACCCTTAACCCTGAACCTAAACCCTAACCCTATCCCTTAACCTTAACCTTAACCGTTAACTCTCATGCTAACCTTTAATCCTAACCCTAATCCTAATCTTCAACCCTAAACCTAACACAACCCTAACCCTGTACCAAACCCTAACCCCTCATCTTAACCCTATCCACAAACCTCAACCCTAAAATGAACGGTAACCGTTAAACCTAACAGTAACCTTAAACCGTAACCCTAATCTGTAACCCTATCCCCTCACCATAACACTACACTTCATCCTGAACCCTAACCATAATCCTAACCCTAAATCTAATTCTCAGACTTCTTGCTTTCTTAGAGTTTAGAAAGCCTGCAATCCTCCCATGCCATGTGGGAAAGGAGGCTCTACCACTGTGTCCTGCATGAAAACCATGGGCCCATACCCAGAGTCTGATACAGTGGGTTCCCAGTGACAATCCCAGCCCCCTAACCTCGCCCCAGCTTAATGTAGACAGGGCCCGTGCGCTAAGCATAAACAATACCTTTAACAGATAACCCTAACCCTGAACATAGCACCTAACCCTGTTCCTATTTCTCCCCTTAACACGTAAACCTCACCGTGAGCCTAACTTTAACCTCTTATCCTAACGTTAATGCATAACCCATTTCCTGAGAACATCCCCTATCCAATAATTCTAACCCTATCTCCTAGTCATAACTGTGACACCTAATCCCTAACCCTAATTCTCAACCGCTAAGCCTAACCGTAACTCTGCCTACAACCCTAACACTGACAGGAACCCTTACTTCTAACCCCAACGCTATGCCTAACAAAAGCCCTAACCCTTCACCGTCACCCTAATCCCTACGCATTACCCTAACCCTTAACCGTAATCCTAATCCTAACCATTAAACCTAACCCTAGCTCTTAAAGCTAACCCTAAACCTTACCCTCACGACTAGACCTAACCCTGACACTAACCTAACACCTAACACTAGCCATAACCCCTAAAGCTAACCCTAACCCTGAACCCTAAACCTAACCCTAACACTGATCCTTCACTATATCCCTAACCCCTAAGCCTAATCCTAACTGTTAACCCTTACCCTAACACTTAAACTGGACCATAACACTAAACATTAACCCTAACACTAAACTTTAACCCTAACCATAAGCCCAACACTTAACCCTAATCCTATCCCTTAACCCTAAGCCTAACCCTAACCCCTAACCCTAAACCTAACCCTAACCCCAACCCTAACCCTTAATCTTGACCCTTACCATTAACCCTCACACTAACCCTAATCCTAATCTTTAACCATAAAGCTAACACTGAAGCCTAACCCTGTGTCAAACGCTAAACCCAAACCTTAACCCTAACCCTCAAACTTAACCATAAACCTAACTGTAACTGTTAAACCTAACACTAACCTCTAACGCTAACCCTTAACCCTAAGACCCCACCTTAACACTAACCCTAACCCTAAACATTATCATAATCCTACCCCTAAATCTAATTCTCGGACTTCTTGCTTTCTTAGAGTTTAGAAAGCCTAAAATCCTCCCATGCCATGAGTAAAAGGGGGCTCTGCAGCTCTCTCTTGCATGAAACCAGGAGCCCATACCTAACGTATGATAGAGTGGGTTCCCGGGGAAATCCCATCCCCGTAACCCAAGCCCCCCGCCCAGTGCAGACAGAGCCTGTACGCTAAATATAAACACTACCCCTAACAGATAACCCTCACCCTGAACATAGCACCTGACCCTGATCCTATTGCTCACCTTAAAACATAAACCTCCCCGTAACCCTAACTTATCCCCTTATCTTAACGTTAATGCATAACACACTGAGAAGGAGCCCTATCCCATAATTCTAATCCTAACCCCTAGCCATAACCGTAACACTTCATCCTTAATTCTAAAATGCCAACCCTAACCTTCACCCTACCAACAACCCTAACCCTAACCCTAATCCCTAACCCTAAGCCCTCACCTATCACTAATCCTCATCCCTAAACCGTACCATAATACTAACTCTAAATCTAACTCTCAGACTTCTTGCTTTCTCAGAGTTTTGAAAGCCTACAATCCTACTAAGCCATGCATGAAAGCCCGCTCTGCCACAGTGTCCTGCATGAAACCCAGAGGCCCATACACTGCGTACGATAGAGTGGGTTCCCAGCGACCATCACAGACCCCTAACTTCGCCTCCTAGTGCATACAGGGCCTGTGCCCTAAGCACAAACCCTACCCCTCACCCATAACCCTAACCCGAAACATAACACCTGACCCTGATCCTACTGTCCACCTTAACACGTAAACCTCACCGTAACCCTAACTTTAACCCCTTATATTAACGATAATGCATGACACCCTGAGAACAAGCCCTATACCGTAATTCTAACCCTAACTCCTAGCCATAACCGTAACACCTAATCCCTAATTCTGAAACGCCAACCCTAACCTTAATCCTACCAACAACACTAACACTAACCCTAAACACTTACCCTAACCCTACACCTAAAAGTAACCCTAACCATTGATACTTAGTCATAACCCCTAAACCTTAACCCTAACCCTTCACGCTAATCCCAATCCTAACCATTAAACATAACCCTACTTAACTCTACCCCTAACCTATACCTTAATGCCTAGAGATCTAACCCCAACACTGACCTACAGTTAACATTAACCCTAACCCCTGATCCTAACCTTAAACCTGAACTATAAAACTAACCTTTAACCCTAACCCTATCCCTAACCCCCTAACCTTAACCCTAAATGTTAAGCCTCACCCTAACACTGAACCCTGACTCTACGCCTAAACTTTAACCCTAACACCTAACCCTAACGCTAACCCCAACCCTAAACCTAATCCTGGCCCCCGAACCCAGACTTAACACCTAACCCCTAACACTAACTCTAACCCTAACCACTAATCCCTAGCACCTGACCCTGACTCGAAACCTAATCCCTAACTCGAAACCCCTGACCCCAAACCTATCCCTAATTCTCACACTAATTCCATTTCCAGAGTAAAGCAAGCCTACAATACAGCCATGCCATGTGTGAGATGAGGCTCCGCCTGAGTCCTGCATGTAGGTCCTCTACCAAGGCCCAGGGAATGATGTTGTGCTTTCGTGGTGACTACGACCACACCCCTCTCACCGTAGATTAACCAGGTCCTGTGCCCTTAAACTGACCACTAAAGCTAAGCCCTACCACCAACCCTAACCCCTGACCCTGAACCTAAGCCCCGAGCCTAAAGCCCAACACTAACTCTAAACACTTACCCTAAACCTAATCCCTAACACTAATGCTAACCCCTAGAGGTAACCCTAACCGTGAACAGTAAACCTAACCCTACCTCTAACACAAACCCTAACACATAATTCTAACCCTAAAACTAACCCTAACGCTTAACCCTGAACCTAAACCCTAATTCTAACCCTTAACCTTAACCTTAACCGTTTACTCTCATGCTAACCTTTAATCCCAACCCTAATCCTAATCTTCAACCCTAAACCTAACACAACCCTAACCATGTACCAAACCCTAACCCCTCATCTTAACCCTATCTGCAAACCTCAACACTAAAACGAACTATAACTGTTAAACCTAAGAGTAACCTTAAACCGTAACCCTAATCTGTAACCCTATCCCGTCACCATAACACTACACTTCATCCTGAACCCTAACCATAATCCTAACCCTAAATCTAATTCTCAGACTTCTTGCTTTCTCAGAGTTTAGAAAGCCTGCAATCCTCCCATGCCATGTGGGAAAGGAGGCTCTACCACTGTGTCCTGCATGAAACCCACGAGCCCATACCCAGAGTACGATACAGCGGGTTCCCGGTGACAATGCCAGCCCCCTAACCTCCCCCCAGCTTCATGCACACAGGGCCCATGCGCAAAGCATAAAAAATACCTTTAACAGATAACCCTAACCCTGAACATAGCACCTAACCCTGTTCCTATTTCTCCCCTTAACACGTAAACCTCACCGTGAGCCTAATTTTAACCTCTTATCGTAACGTTAATACATGAACCATTCCCTGAGAATATCCCCTATCCAATAATTCTAACCCTATCTCCTAGTCATAAGTGTAACACCTAATCCCTAACCCTAATTCTCAACCGCTAAGCCTAACCATAACGCTGCCTACAACCCTAACACTGACAGGAACCCTTAGTTCTAACCCCAACGCTATGCCTAACAAAAGCCCTAACCCTTCACCCTTCACCCTAACCACTACGCATTACCCGAACCCTTAACCGTAATGCTAATCCTAACCATTAAACCTAACCCTGGCTCTTAAGCTAACCCTAAACCTTACCCTCACGACTAGACCTAACCCTGACACTAATCTAACACCTAACACTAACCAGAACGCCTAAAGCTAACCCTGAACCCTATCCCTAACCCTAGCAGTAAACTTTAACCCTAAATCTAAGCCCAACCCATAACCCTAATCCTATCCTTTTACCCTAAAACTAACCCCTAAACCTAACCCCTATACCTAACCCTAACTCTAATCCCAATCCTAATTCTAACCATACCCCTTCATAAAACACTAACTCCTAACCGCTAACCCTAACACTAACCAAAAACCCTAATCACTAATCCCTAACCCTAACGCTTAACCTTTACCCTAACCGTTAACCCTCACCCTAATTCTTAACACTGACCCTAACCTTAACCTTTAACTCTAAGCCTAACCCTTAACCCTACAGTAAGGAAGACCCTTAATGCTAATGGGATCCCTTATCCCTAACCCTAACACTACAGCTAAAAATAACCCTAACCTTGGATCCTTAAACCTAACCCCTAACACTTACTTTAACCCCAAACCCTAACCCTAATCCTAAGCATTAAACCTAACCCTATCTCTTAACCCTAACCCTAGCCCTTACCCTAACGCCTAGATCTAACCCTAAATCTAATCTACCGCCTAATCCTAACCGTAAGCCTTAATGCTAATGCTAACCCTGAACCCTAAACCTACCTGTAACCCTTAACAGTAACCCTATCCGTGAACCATAACCCTGACCCTAACCATTACCCGCACCCAAGCATTTAACCCTGACCCTACCCCTAATCCTTAATGATAACCCTAACACTAAACCCTAACCCTAAGCCCAACACTTAACCCTAATCCTATCCCTTAACCCTAACCCTAACCCTAACCCTAATGCTAACCGCTAAACGTAACCCTAACCGTGAACAGTAAACCTAACCCTAACCTCTAACACAAACCATAGCACATAACTCTAACCCTAAAACTATCCCTAACCCTAACCCTAACCCTAAACCCTAACTCTTAACCTTAACCCTAAGCGTTAACTCTCACGCTAACTTTTAATCCTAACCCTAATCCTAGTCTTCAACCCTAAACCTAACACTTAACCCTAACCCTGTACCAAACACTAAACCCTCATCTTAACCCTAACCTTAAACCTCAACCCTAATCCAAAGTGTAACCGTTAAATCTAAGAGTAACCTTTAACCCTAACCGTAATCCCTAAGCCTAAGCCCTCACCCTAACACTAAACTTCATCCTTAACCCTAACCATAACCCTAACCCTAAATCTAATTCTCAGACTTCTTGCTTTCTTAGAGTTTAGAAAGCCTGCAATCCTCCCATGCCATGCGTGAAAGGAGGCTCTGCCACAGTGTCCTGCATGAAACCCAGAGGCCCATACACTGCGTGCGGTAGAGTGGGTTCCCAGCGACCATCACAGACACCTAACTTTGCCTCCTAGAGCATACAGGGCCCGTGCCCTAAACATAAACCCTACCCCTCACCCATAAGCCTAACCCACAACATAACACCTAACCCTGATCCTACTGCTCACCTTAACAGGTAAACCTCACCATAACCCTAACTTTAACCCGATATCTTAACGTTAATGCATGACACCCTGAGAACAAGCCCTATACCGTCATTATAACCCTACCTCCTAGCTATAACCGTAACACCTAATCCCTAATTCTGAAACGCCAACCCTAACCTTAACCCGACCAACAACACTAACACTAACCGTAACCCCTTACCCTAATCCTACGCCTAAAAGTAAGCCTAACCGTTGATCCTTAGTCATAACCCCTAACCTTAACCCTAACCCTTAACCCTATTCCCAATCGTAACCATTAAACAGAACCCTAACTCTTAACCCTAACCCTAACGTTTACCCTAATGCCTAGAGATCTAACCCCAACACTGACCTACAGTTAACACTAACCCCAACCCCTAATGCTAACCTTAAACCTGAACCAAGCTCCTAACCCTTAACCCTAACAGTATCCCTAACCCCTAGGCCTAACCCCAACTGCTAACCCTCTACCTCACACCCTGAATCCTAACCCTATCCCTTAACCCTAACCCGTAACCCTAACGCAAACTCCAACCCTAAACCATACCCTGGCCCCCTAACCCAGACTTAACACCTTACCCCTAACACTAACTCTAACCCTAACCACTAACCCCTAGCACCTAACCCTGACTCGAAACCTAACCCCTAACACGAAAAACCCTAACCCCAACCCCAACCCTAATTCTCACACTACTTCCATTCCCAGAGTGAAGCAAGCCTACAATACAGCCATGCCATGTGTGAGATGAGGCTCCGCCTGAGTCCTGCATGGAGGTCCTGTCCCAAGGCCCAGGGAATGATGTTGTGCTTTCGTGGTGACTCAGACCGCACCCCTCTCACCGTAGGTTAACCAGGTCCTGTGCCCTTAAACTGACCGCTAAAGCTAAGCCCTACCACCAACGCTAACCCCTGACCCTGAACCTAAGCCCCGAGCCTAAAGCCCAACATTAACTCTAGACCCTTACCCTAAACCTAATCCCTAACCCTAATGCTAACCCCTAAACCCAACCCTAACCGTGAACAGTAAACCTAACCCTAACCTCTAACATAAACCATAGCACATAACTCTAACCCTAAAACTAACCCTAACCCTAACCATAACCCTAAACCCTAAATCTTTTTTTTTTTTTTTTTTTTTTGAGAGAGTCTCACTCTGTTGCCCAAGATAGAGTGAGTGCCGTGGCATCAGCCTAGCTCACAGCAACCTCAGACTCCTGAGCTCAAGGAATCCTCCTGTCTCAGCCTCCCGAGCAGCTGGGACTACAGGCATGCGCCACCATGCCCGGCTAATTTTTTTCTATATATATTTTTAGCTGTCCATATAATTTCTTTCTATTTTTAGTACAGATGGGGTCTCGCTCTTGCTCAGGCTGGTCTTGAACTCCTGAGCTCAAACGATCCACCCACCTCGGCCTCCCAGAGTGGTAGGATTACAGGCGTGAGCCATCGCGCCTGGCCCTAAACCCTAACTCTTAAAATTAACACTAAGCGTTCACTCTCATGCTAACCTTTAATCCTAACCCTAATCCTAATCTTCAACCCTAAACCTAACACTTAACCCTAACCCTGTACCACACTCTAACCCCTCATCTTAACCCTAACCGTAAACCTCAACCCTAAAACAAAGTGTAACCGTTAAATCTAAGAGTAACCTTTAACCCTAACTCTAATCCCTAACCCTAAGCCCTCACACTAACACTAAAATTTATCCTTAACCCTATCCATAAACCTAACCCTAAAATCAAATTATAAGACTTCTTAGTTTCTTAGAGTTTAGAAAGCCTGCAATCCTCCCATGCCATGCGTTAAAGGAGGCTCTACCACTGTGTCCTGCATGAAACCCACAGGCCCATACCCAGAGTATGATAGAGTGGGTTCCCGGGTACAATCCCAGCCCCCTAAACTCCCCCCGCCCGCCTAATGCAGACAGGGCCCGTGCGCTAAGCATAAACAATACCTTTAACAGATAACCCTAACCCTGAACATAACACCCAACCCTGTTCCTATTTCTCCCCTTAACACGTAAACCTCACCGTGAGCCTAACTTTAACCTCTTATCCTAACGTTAATGCATAACCCATTCCCTGAGAACAACCCCTATCCCATAATTCTAACCCTATCTCCTAGTCATAACTGTAACACCTAATCCCTAACCCTAATTCTAAACTGCTAACCCTAACCGTAACCCTACCTACAACCCTAACACTGACTGTAACCCTTACTTCTAACCCCAACTCTATGCCTAACAAAAACCCTAACCCTTCACCCTAACCCCTAAGCCTTACCCTAACCCTTAACCCTAATCCTAATCAAAAACATTAAACCTAACCCTAGCTCTTAAAGCAAACCCTAAACCTTACCCTCACGACTAGACCGAACCCTGACACTAACCTAACACCTAACCCTAACCATAACCCCTAAAGCTAACCCTAACCCTGAACCCTAAACCTAACCCTAACACTGAACCCTCACTATATCCCCAACCTCTAAGCCTAATCCTAACCGTTAACCCTCACCCTAACACTTAAACTGGACCATAACACTAAACATTAACCAGAACACTAAACTTTAACCCTAAACCTGATCCCAAACCTTAACCCTAATCCTATCCTTTTACCCTAAGCCTAACCCCTAAACCTAACCCTAACACTAACCCAAATCCTAATTCTAACCATACCCCTTCATAAAACACGAACTCCTAACCCTAACACTTACCAAAAACCCTAATCGCTAATCCCTAACACTAACGCTTAACCTTTACCGTAACCGTTAACCCTCACCCTAACCCTTAACACTGACCCTAACCTTAACCTTTAATCTAAGCCTGACCCTTAATCCTAACAGTAAGAAAAACCCTTACGCCAATCTTATCCCTTATCCCTAAACCTAACACTACAGCTAAAAATAACCCTAACCTTTGATCCTTAAACCTAACCCTTCACACTTAACCCCAAACCCTAACCCTAATCCTAAGCATTAAACCTAACCCTATCTCTTAACCCTTACTCTAACGCCTAGATCTAACCCTAAATCTAACCTACCACCTAATCCTAACCTTAAGCCCTAATGCTAACTCTAAACCCTGAACCCTAAACCTACCCGTAACCCTTAACACTAACCCTATCTATAAACCTTAACCCTGACCCTAACCATTACCCGCACCCAAACATTTAACCCTGACCCTAACCCTAATCTTAACGATAACCCTAACACTAAACCCTAACCCTAAGCTCAACACTTAACCCTAATCCTATCCCTTAACCCTAACCCTAACTCTAACCCTAATGCTACCCCTAAACGTACCCTAACCGTGAACAGTAAACCTAATCCTAACCTCTAACACAAACCATGGCACATAACTCTAACCCTAAAACTAACCCTAACCCTAACGCTAACGCTAACTCTTAACCTTAACCCTAAGCGTTAACTCTCACGCTAACCTTTAATCCTAACCCTAATCCTAATCTTCAACCCTAAACCTAACACTTAACCCTAACCCTGTACCAAACCCTAACCCCTCATCTTTACCCTAACCGTAAACCTCAACCCTAAACCAAAGTGTAACTGTTAAATCTAAGAGTAACCTTTAACCCTAACCCTAATCCCTAACCCTAAGCCCTCACCCTAACACTAAACTTCATCCTTAACCCTAACCATAATCCTAACCCTAAATCTAATTCTCAGACTTCTTGCTTTCTTAGAGTTTAGAAAGCCTGCAATCCTCCCATGCCATGCGTGAAAGGACGCTCTGCCAGTGTCCTGCCTAAAACCCAGAGGCCCATACACTGCGTACGATAGAGTGGGTTCCCAGCGACCATCACAGACACCTAACTTTGCCTCCTAGGGCATACAGGGTCCGTGCCCTAAGCGTAAACCCTACCATTCAACCATAAGCCTAACCCAGAACATAACACATAACCCTGATCCTACTGCTCACCTTAACAGGTAAACCTCACCGTAACCCTAACTTTAACCGCATATCTTAACGTTAATGCATGACACCCTGAGAACAAGCCCTATACCGTCATTCTAACCCTAACTACTAGCCATAACCGTAACACCTAATCCTTAATTCTGAAATGCCAACCCTAACCTTAACCCGACCAACAACACTAACACTAACCCTAACCTCTTACCCTAAACCTACGCCTAAAAGTAACCCTAACGGTTGATCCTTAGTCATAACCCCTAACCTTAACCCTAACCCTTAACCCTATTCCCAATCCTAACCATTAAACATAACCCTAACACTTAACCCTAACCCTAACCTTTACCCTAATGCCTAGAGATCTAACCCCAACACTGACCTACAGTTAACACTAACCCCAACCCCTAATGCTAAACATAAACCTGAACCATACTTCTAACCGTTAACTCTAACACTATCCCTAACCCCTAAGCTTAACCCCAACTGTTAACCGTCTAACCCTCACCCTGATACCTAACCCTCTCCCTTAACCCTAACCCCTAACCCTAACGCTAACTCCAACCCTAAACCTTACCCTGGCCCCCTAACCCAGACTTAACACCTAACCCCTAACACTAACTCTAACCCTAACCACTAATCCCTAGCACCTAACCCTGACTCGAAACCTAACCCCTAACTCGAAATCCCTAACCCCAACCCCAACCCTAATTCTCACACTACTTCCATTCCCAGAGTGAAGGAAGCCTACAATACAGCCATGCCATGTGTGAGATGAGGCTCCGACTGAGTCCTGCATGTAGGTCCTGTCCCAAGGCCCAGGGAACGATGTTGTGCTTTCGTGATGACTTCGACCGCACCCCTCTCACCTTAGATTAACCAGGTGTTGTGCCCTTTAACTCACTGCTAAAGCTAGGCCGTACCACCGACCCTAACCCCTGACACTGAACCGAAGCCCCGAGCCTGAAGCCCAACACTAACTCTAAACCCTTACCCTAAAACTAATCCCTAACCCTAATGCTAAACCTTAAACGTAACCCTAACCGTGAACAGTAAACCTAACCCTAACCTCTAACACAAACCATAGCACATAACTCTAACCCTAAAACTAGCCCTAACCCTAACAGTAAACCCTAACCCTAAACCTTATCCCTAAGCGTTAAATCTCATGCTAACCTTTAATCCTAACCCTAATCCTAATCTTCAACCCTAAACCTAACACTTAACCCTAATCCTATCCCTTAACCCTAACCTTAACTCTAATGCTAAACCCTAAACGTAACCCTAACCGTGAACGGTAAACCTAACCCTAACCTCTAACACAAACCATAGCACATAAATCTAACCCTAAAACTAACCCTAACCCTAACAGTAAACCCTGAGCGTTAACTCTCACGCTAACCTTTAATCCTAACCCTAATCCTAATCTTCAACCCTAAACCTATCACTTAATCCTAAACATCTACCAAACCCTAACCCCTCATCTTAACCCTAAACGTAAACCTCAACCCTAAACCGAACTGTAACCGTTAAACCTAAGAGTAACCTTTAACCCTAACCCTAATCCCTAACCTTAAGCCCTCACCTTAACACTAAACTTCATCCTTAACCCTAACCATAATCCTAACCCTAAATCTAATTCTCAGACTTCTTGCTTTCTTAGAGTTTAGAAAGGCTGCAATCCTCCCATGCCATGCGTGAAAGGAGGCTCTACCACTGTGTCCTGCATGAAACCCACGGGCCCATACCCAGAGTATGATAGAGTGGGTTCCCGGGTACAATCCCAGCCCCCTAAACTCCCCCCGCCCGCCCAATGCAGACAGGGCCCGGGCGCTAAGCATAAACAATACCTTTAACAGATAACCCTAACCCTGAACATAACACCCAACCCTGTTCCTATTTCTCCCCTTAACACGTAAACCTCACCGTGAGCCTAACTTTAACCTCTTATCCTAACGTTAATGCATAACCCATTCCCTGAGAACAACCCCTATCCCATAATTCTAACCCTATCTCCTAGTCATCACTGGAACACCTAATCCCTAACCCTAATTCTAAACCGCTAACCCTAACGGGAACCCTACCTACAACCCTAACACTGACAGTAGCCCTTACTTCTAACCCCAACGCTATGCCTAACAAAAACTCTAACCCTTCACACAAACCCCAAAGCCTTACGCTAACCCTTAACCCTAATCCTAATCCTAACCATTAAACCTAACCCTAGCTCTTAAAGCTAACCCTAAACCTTACCCTCACGACTGGACCTAACCCTGACACTAACCTAACACCTAACCCTAACCAGAACCCCTAAAGCTAACCCTGAACCCTATCCCTAACCCTAGCAGTAAACTTTAACCCTAAACCTAAGCCCAACCCATAACCCTAATCCTATCCTTTTACCCTAAAACTAACCCCTAAACCTAACCCCTATACCTCACCCTAACTCTAACCCCAATCCTAATTCTAACCATAACCCTTCATAAAACACTAACTCCTAACCGCTAACCCTAACACTAACCAAAAACCCTAATCACTAATCCCTAACCCTAATGCTTAACCTTTACCCTAACCGTTAACCCTCACCCTAATTCTTAACACTGACCCTAACCTTAACTTTTAACTCTAAGCCTAACCCTTAACCCTACAGTAAGGAAGACCCTTAATGCTAATGGGATCCCTTTTCCCTAACCCTAACACTACACCTAAAAATAACCCTAACCTTTGATCCTTAAACCTAACCCCTAACACTTACTTTAACCCCAAACCCTAACCCTAATCCTAAGCATTAAACCTAAGCCTATCTCTTAACCCTAACTCTAGCCCTTACCCAAACGCCTAGTTCTAACCCTAAATCTAACCTCCCGCCTAATCCTAACCTTAAGCCCTAATGCTAACGCTAACCCTGAACCCTAAACCTACCTGTAACCCTTAACACTAACCCTATCCCTGAACCTTAACCCTGACCCTAACCATTACCCGCACCCAAGCATTTAACCCTGACCCTAACCCTAATCCTTAATGATAACCCTAACACTAAACCCTAACCCTAAGCCCAACACTTAACCCTAATCCTATCCCTTAACCCTAACCCTAACCCTAACCCTAATGCTAACCCCTAAACTTAACCCTAACCGTGAAGAGTAAACCTAACCCTAACCTCTAACACAAACCATAGCACATAACTCTAACCCTAAAACTAACCCTAACCCTAACCCTAACCATAAACCCTAACTCTTAAGCTTAACCCTAAGCGTTAACTCTCACGCTAACCTTTAATCCTAACCCTAATCCTAATCTTCAACCCTAAACCTAACACTTAACCCTAACCCTGTACCAAACCCTAACCCCTCATCTTAACCCTAACCTTAAACCTCAACTCTAAACCAAAGTGTAACCGTTAAATCTAAGAGTAACCTTTAACCCTAACTGTAAACCCTAAGCCTAAGCCCTCACCCTAACACTAAACTTCATCCTTAACCCTAACCATAATCCTAACCCTAAATCTAATTCTCAGACTTCTTGCTTTCTTAGAGTTTAGAAAGCCTGCAATCCTCCCACGCCATGCGTGAAAAGAGGCTCTGCCACAGTGTCCTGCGTGAAACCCAGAGGCCCATACACTGCGTGCGGTAGAGTGGGTTCCCAGCGACCATCACAGACACCTAACTTTGCCTCCTAGGGCATACAGGGCCCGTGCCCTAAGCATAAACCCTACCCCTCACCCATAAGCCTAACCCACAACATAACACCTAACCCTGATCCTACTGCTCACCTTAACAGGTAAACCTCACCATAACCCTAACTTTAACCCCATATCTTAACGTTAATGCATGACACCCTGAGAACAAGCCCTATACCGTCATTATAACCATACCTCCTAGCTATAACCGTAACACCTAATCCCTAATTCTGAAGCGCCAACCCTAACCTTAACCCGACCAACAACACTAACACTAACCCTAACCCCTTACCCTAACCCTACGCCTAAAAGTAACCCTAACCGTTGATCCTTCGTCATAACCCCAAACTTAACCTTAACCCTTAACCTATTCCCAATCCTAACCGTTAAACAGAACCCTAACTCTTAACCCTAACCCTAACCTTTACCCTAATGCCTAGAGATCTAACCCCAACACTGACCTACAGTTAACACTAACCCCAACCCCTAATGCTAACCTTAATCCTGAACCAAGCTCCTAACCCTTAACCCTAACACTATCCCTAACCCCTAAGCCTAACCCCAACTGTTACCCCTCTAACCCTCACCCTGAATCCTAACCCTATCCCTTAACCCTAACCCCTAAACCTAACGCTAACTCCAACCCTAAACCATACCCTGTCCCCCTAACCCAGACTTAACACCTTACCCCTAACACTAACTCTAACCCTAACCACTAATCCCTAGCACCTAACCCTGACTCGAAACCTAACCCCTAACACGAAAAACCCTAACCCCAACCCCAACCCTAATTCTCACACTACTTCCATTCCCAGAGTGAAGCAAGCCTACAATACAGCCATGCCATGTGGGAGATGAGGCTCCGCCTGAGTCCTGCATGGAGGTCCTGTCCCAAGGCCCAGGGAATGATGTTGTGCTTTTGTGGTGACTCAGACCGCACCCCTCTCACCGTAGGTTAACCAGGTCCTGTGCCCTTAAACTGACCGCTAAAGCTAAGCCCTAACACCAACGCTAACCCCTGACCCTGAAACTAAGCCCCGAGCCTAAAGCCCAACATTAACTCTAGACCCTTACCCTAAACCTAATCCCTAACCCTAATGCTAACCCCTAAACCCAACCCTAACCGTGAACAGTAAACCTAACCCTAACATCTAACACACACCATAGCACATAACTCTAACCCTAAATCTAACCCTTAGCCTAACCGTAAACCCTAACTCTTAACCTTAACCCTAAGTGTTAACTCTCACGCTAACCTTTAATCCTAACCCTAATCCTAATCTTCAACCCTAAACCTAACACTTAACCCTAAACGTCTACCAAACCCTAACCCCTCATCTTAACCCTAACCGTAAACCTCAACCATAAACCGAACTGTAACCGTTAAACCTAAGAGTAACCTTTAACCCTAACCCAAATCCCTAACATTAAGCCCTCACCCTAACACTAAACTTCATCCTTAACCCTAACCATAATCCTAACCCTAAATCTAATTCTCAGACTTCTTGCTTTCTTAGAGTTTAGAAAGCCTGCAATCCGCCCATGCCATGCGTGAAAGGAGGCTCTACCACTGTGTCCTGCATGAAACCCACGGGCCCATACCCAGAGTATGATAGAGTGGGTTCCCGGGTACAATCCCAGCCCCCTAAAATCCCCCCCCCCCCCGCCTAATGCAGACAGGGCCCGTGCGCTAAGCATAAACAATACCTTTAACAGATAACCCTAACCCTTAACATAACACCAACCCTGTTCCTATTTCTCCCCTTAACACTTAAACCTCACCATGAGCCTAACTTTAACCTATTATCCTAACGTTAATGCATAACCCATTCCCTGGGAACAACCCCTATCCCATAATTCTAACTCTATCTCCTAGTCATCACTGGAACACCTAATCCCTAACCCTAATTCTAAACCACTAACCCTAACCGGAACCCTACCTACAATCCTAACACTGACAGTAACCCTTACTTCTAACCCCAACGCTATGCCTAACAAAAACCTAACCCTTCACCCAAACCCCTAAGCCTTACGCTAACCCTTAACCCTAATCCTAATCCTAACCATTAAGCCTAACCCTAGCTCTTAAAGCTAAGCCTAAACCTTACCCTCACGACTAGACCTAACCCTGACACTAACCTAACACCTAACCCTAACCAGAACCCCTAAAGCTAAACCTGAACACTATCCCTAACCCTAGCAGTAAACTTTAACACTAAACCTAAGCCCAACCCGTAACCCTAATCCTATCCTTTTACCCTAAAACTAACCCCTAAACCTAACCCCTATACCTCACCCTAACTCTAACCCCAATCCTAATTCTAACCATACCCCTTCATAAAACACTAACTCCTAACCGCTAACCCTAACACTAACCAAAAACCCTAATCACTAATCCCTAACCCTAACGCTTAACCTTTACCCTAACCGTTAACCCTCACCCTAAATCTTAACACTGACCCTAACCTTAACCTTTAACTCTAAGCCTAACCCTTAACCCTACAGTAAGGAAGACCCTTAATGCTGATGGGATCCCTTATCCCTAACCCTAACACTACAGCTAAAAATAACCCTAACCTTTGATCCTTAAACCTAACCCCTAACACTTACTTTAACCCCAAACCCTAACCCTAATCCTAAGCATTAAACCTAACCCTATCTCTTAACCCTAACGCTAGCCCTTACCCTAACGCCTAGATCTAACCCTAAATCTAACCTACCGCCTAATCCTAACCTTAAGCCCTAATGCTAACTCTAACCCTGAACCCTAAACCTACCCGTAACCCTTAACACTAACCCTATCCGTGAACCTTAACCCTGACCCTAACCATTAGCCGCACCCAAGCATTTAACCCTGACCCTACCGCTAATCCTTAATGATAACCCTAACACTAAACCCTAACCCTAAGCCCAACACTTAACCCTAATCCTATCCCTTACCCCTAACCCTAAGTCTAATGCTAACCCCTAAACGTAACCCTAAACATGACCAGTAAACCTAAGCCTAACCTCTAACACAAACCATAGCACATAACTCTAACCCTAAAACTAACCCTAACCCTAACCCTGACCCTAAACCCTAACTCTTAACCTTAACCCTAAGCGTTAATTCTCACGCTAACCTTTAATCCTAACCCTAATCCTAATCTTCAACCCTAAACCTAACACTTAACCCTAACCCTGTACCAAACCCTAACCCCTCATCTTAACCCTAACCGTAAACCTCAACCCGAACCCAAAGTGTAACCGTTAAACCTAAGAGTAACCTTTAACCCTAACCCTAATCCCTAACCCTAAGCCCTCACCCTAACACTAAACTTCATCCTTAACCCTAACCATAATCCTAACCCTAAATCTAATTCTCAGACTTCTTGCTTGCTTAGAGTTTAGAAAGCCTGCAATCCTCCCATGCCATGCGTGAAAGGAGGCTCTACCACTGTGTCCTGCATGAAACCCACGGGCCCATACCCAGAGTATGATAGAGTGGGTTCCCGGGTACAATCCCAGCCCCCTAAACTCCCCCCGCCCGCCCAATGCAGACAGGGCCCGTGCGCTAAGCATAAACAATACCTTGAACAGATAACCCTAACCCTGAACATAACACCCAACCCTGTTCCTATTTCTCCCCTTAACACGTAAACCTCACCGTGCGCCTAACTTTAACCTCTTATCCTAACGTTAATGCATAACCCATTTCCTGAGAACAACCCCTATCCCATAATTCTAACCCTATCTCCTAGTCATCACTGTGACACCTAATCCCTAACCCTAATTCTAAACCGCTAACCCTAACTCTAACCCTACATACAACCCTAACACTGACAGTAACCCTTACTTCTAACCCCAACGCTATGCCTAACAAAAACCCTAACCCTTGACCCTAACCCTTCACCCTAACCCCTAAGCCTTACGCTAACCCTTAACCCTAATCCTAATCCTAACCATTAAACCTAACCCTAGCTCTTAAAGCTAACCCTAAACCTTACCCTCACGACTGGACCTAACCCTGACACTAACCTAACACCTAACCCTAACCAGAACCCCTAAAGCTAACCCTGAACCCTATCCCTAACCCTAGCAGTAAACTTTAACCCTAAACCAAAGCCCAACCCTTAACCCTAATCCTATCCTTTTACCCTAAAACTAACCCCTAAACCTAACCCCTATACCTCACCCTAACTCTAACCCCAATCCTAATTCTAACCATACCCCTTCATAAAACACTAACTCCTAACCGCTAACCCTAACACTAACCAAAAACCCTAATCACTAATCCCTAACCCTAACGCTTAAACTTTACCCTAACCGTTAACCCTCACCCTAAATCTTAACACTGACCCTAAGCTTAACCTTTAACTCTAAGCCTAACCCTTAACCCTACAGTAAGGAAGACCCTTAATGCTAATGGGATCCCTTATCCCTAACCCTAACACTACAGCTAAAAATAACCCTAACCTTTGATCCTTAAACCTAACCCCTAACACTTACTTTATCCCCAAACCCTAACCCTAATCCTAAGCATTAAACCTAAACCTATCTCTTAACCCTAATGCTAGCCCTTACCCTAACGCCTAGATCTAACCCTAAATCTAACCTACCGCCTAATCCTAACCTTAAGCCCTAATGCTAACTCTAACCCTGAACCCTAAACCTACCCGTAACCCTTAACACTAACCCTATCCGTGAACCTTAACCCTGACCCTAACCATTACCCGCACCCAAGCATTTAACCCTGACCCTACCCCTAATCCTTAATGATAACCCTAACACTAAACCCTAACCCTAAGCCCAACACTTAACCCTAATCCTATCCCTTAACCCTAACCCTAACCCTAATTCTAACCCCTAAACGTAACCCTAACCGTGACCCGTAAACCTAACCCTAACCTCTAACACAAACCGTAGCACATAACTCTAACCCTAAAACTAACCCTAACCCTAACCCTAACCCTAAACCCTAACTCTTAACCTTAACCCTAAGCGTTAACTCTCACGCTAACCTTTAATCCTAACCCTAATCCTAATCTTCAACCCTAAACCTAACACTTAACCCTAACCCTGTACCAAACCCTAACCCCTCATCTTAAACCTAACCGTAAACCTCAACCCTAAACCAAAGTGTAACCGTTAAACCTAAGAGTAACCTTTAACCCTAACCCTAATCCCTAACCCTAAGCCCTCACCCTAACACTAAACTTCATCCTTAACCCTAACCAGAATCCTAACCCTAAATCTAATTCTCAGACTTCTTGTGTTCTTAGAGTTTAGAAAGCCTGCAATCCTCCCATCCCATGCGTGAAAGGAGGCTCTACCACTGTGTCCTGCATGAAACCCACGGGCCCATACCCAGAGTATGATAGAGTGGGTTCCCGGGTACAATCCCAGCCCCCTAAACTCCCCCCGCCCGCCTAATGCAGACACTGCCTGTGCGCTAAGCATAAAAAATACCTTTAACAGATAACCCTAACCCTGAACATAACACCCAACCCTCTTCCTATTTCTCCCCTTAACACGTAAACCTCACCGTGCGCCTAACTTTAACCTCTTATCCTAACGTTAATGCATAACCCATTTCCTGAGAACAACCCCTATCCCATAATTCTAACCCTATCTCTTAGTCATCACTGTGACACCTAATCCCTAACCCTAATTCTAAACCGCTAACCCTAACTGTAAGCCTACCTACAACCCTGACACTGACAGTAACCCTTACTTCTAACCCCAACGCTATGCCTAACAAAAACCCTAACCCTTGACCCTAACCCTTCACCCTAACCCCTAAGCCTTACCCTAACCCTTAACCCTAATCCTAATCCTAACCATTAAACCTAACCCTAGCTCTTAAAGCTAAGCCTAAACCTTATCCTCACGACTAGACCTAACCCTGACACTAACCTAACACCTAACCCTAACCAGAACCCCTAAAGCTAACCCTGAACCCTATCCCTAACCCTAGCAGTAAACGTTAACCCTAAACCTAAGCCCAACCCGTAACCCTAATCCTATCCTTTTACCCTAAAACTAACCCCTAAACCTAACCCCTATACCTCACCCTAACTCTAACCCCAGTCCTAATTCTAACCATATCCCTTCATAAAACACTAACTCCTACCCGCTAACACTAACACTAACCAAAAACCCTAAGCACTAATCCCTAACCTTAACGCTTAACCTTTACCCTAACCGTTAACCCTCACCCTAAATCTTAACACTGATCCTAAGCTTAACCTTTAACTCTAAGCCTAACCCTTAACCCTACAGTAAGGAAGACCCGTAATGCTAATGGGATCCCTTATCCCTAACCCTAACACTACAGCTAAAAATAACCCTAACCTTTGATCCTTAAACCTAACCCCTAACACTTACTTCAACCCCAAACTCTAACCCTAATCCTAAGCATTAAACCTAACCCTATCTCTTAACCCTTCGCTAGCCCTTACCCTAACGCCTAGATCTAACCCTAAATCTAACCTACCGCCTAATCCTAACCTTAAGCCCTAATGCTAACTCTAACCCTGAACGCTAAACCTACCCGTAACCCTTAACACTAACCCTATCCGTGAACCTTAACCCTGACCCTAACCATTACCCGCACCCAAGCATTTAACCCTGACCCTACCCCTAATCCTTAATGATAACCCTAACAGTAACCCTAACCCGAAGCCCAACACTTAACCCTAATCCTATCCCTTAACCCTAACCCTAACCCTAACCCTAATGCTAACCCCTAAACCTAACCCTAACTGTCACCAGAAAACCTAACCGTAACCTCTAACACAAACCACAGCACATAACTCTAACCCTAAAACTAACCCTAACCCTAACCCTAAACCCTAACACTTAACCTTAATACTAAGCGTTAACTCTCACGCTAACCTTTAATCCTAACCCTAATCCTAATCTTCAACCCTAAACCTAACACTTAACCCTAACCCTGTACCAAACCCTAACCCTTCATCTTAACCCTAACCGTAAACCTCAACCCGAAACCAAAGTGTAACCGTTAAACCTAAGAGTAACCTTTAACCCTAACCCTAATCCCTACCCCTAAGCCCTCACCCTAACACTAAACTTCATCCTTAACCCTAACCAAAATCCTAACCCTAAATCTAATTCTCAGACTTCTTGCTTTCTTAGAGTTTAGAAAGCCTGCAATCCTCCCATGCCATGCGTGAAAGGAGGCTCTACCACTGTGTCCTGCATGAAACCAACGGGCCCATACCCAGAGTATGATAGAGTGAGTTCCCGGGTACAATCCCAACCCCCTAAACTCCCCCCGCCCGCCTAATGCAGACAGGGCCCGTGCGCTAAGCATAAACAATACCTTGAACAGATAACCCTAACCCTGAACATAACACCCAACCCTGTTCCTATTTCTCCCCTTAACACGTAAACCTCACCGTGCGCCTAACTTTAACCTCTTATCCTAACGTTAATGCATAACCCATTTCCTGAGAACAACCCCTATCCCATAATTCTAACCCTATCTCCTAGTCATCACTGTGACACCTAATCCCTAACCCTAATTCTAAACCGCTAACCCTAACCGTAACCCTACCTACAACCCTAACACTGACAGTAACCCTTACTTCTAACCCCTACGCTATGCCTAACAAAAACCCTAACCCTTGACCCTAACCCTTCACCCTAACCCCTAAGCCTTAACCTAACCCTAACCCTAATCCTAATCCTAACCATTAAACCTAACCCTAGCTCTTAAAGCTAACCCTAAACCTTACCCTCACGACTGGACCTAACCCTGACACTAACCTAACACCTAACCCTAACCAGAACCCCTAAAGCTAAACCTCAACACTATCCCTAACCCTAGCAGTGAACTTTAACCCTAAACCTAAGCCCAACCCGTAACCCTAATCCTATCCTTTTACCCTAAAACTAACCCCTAAACCTAACCCCTATACCTCACCCTAACTCTAACCCCAATCCTAATTCTAACCATACCCCTTCATAAAACACTAACTCCTAACCGCTAACCCTAACACTAACCAAAAACCCTAATCACTAATCCCTAACCCTAACGCTTAACCTTTACCCTAACCGTTAACCCTCACCCTAAATCCTAACACTGACCCTAACCTTAACCTCTAACTCTAAGCCTAACCCTTAACCCTACAGTAAGGAAGACCCTTAATGCTGATGGGATCCCTTATCCCTAACCCTAACACTACAGCTAAAAATTACCCTAACCTTTGATCCTTAAACCTAACCCCTAACACTTACTTTAACCCCAAACCCTAACCCTAATCCTAAGCATTAAACCTAACCCTATCTCTTAACCCTAACGCTAGCCCTTACCCTAACGCCTAAATCTAACCCTAAATCTAACCTACCGCCTAATCCTAACCTTAAGCCCTAATGCTAACTCTAACCCTGAACCCTAAACCTACCCGTAACCCTTAACACTAACCCTATCCGTGAACCTTAACCCTGACCCTAACCATTAGCCGCACCCAAGCATTTAACCCTGACCCTACCGCTAATCCTTAATGATAACCCTAACACTAAACCCTAACCCTAAGCCCAACACTTAACCCTAATCCTATCCCTTACCCCTAACCCTAAGTCTAATGCTAACCCCTAAACGTAACCCTAAACATGACCAGTAAACCTAAGCCTAACCTCTAACACAAACCATAGCACATAACTCTAACCCTAAAACTAACCCTAACCCTAACCCTGACCCTAAACCCTAACTCTTAACCTTAACCCTAAGCGTTAATTCTCACGCTAACCTTTAATCCTAACCCTAATCCTAATCTTCAACCCTAAACCTAACACTTAACCCTAACCCTGTACCAAACCCTAACCCCTCATCTTAACCCTAACCGTAAACCTCAACCCGAACCCAAAGTGTAACCGTTAAACCTAAGAGTAACCTTTAACCCTAACCCTAATCCCTAACCCTAAGCCCTCACCCTAACACTAAACTTCATCCTTAACCCTAACCATAATCCTAACCCTAAATCTAATTCTCAGACTTCTTGCTTGCTTAGAGTTTAGAAAGCCTGCAATCCTCCCATGCCATGCGTGAAAGGAGGCTCTACCACTGTGTCCTGCATGAAACCCACGGGCCCATACCCAGAGTATGATAGAGTGGGTTCCCGGGTACAATCCCAGCCCCCTAAACTCCCCCCGCCCGCCCAATGCAGACAGGGCCCGTGCGCTAAGCATAAACAATACCTTGAACAGATAACCCTAACCCTGAACATAACACCCAACCCTGTTCCTATTTCTCCCCTTAACACGTAAACCTCACCGTGCGCCTAACTTTAACCTCTTATCCTAACGTTAATGCATAACCCATTTCCTGAGAACAACCCCTATCCCATAATTCTAACCCTATCTCCTAGTCATCACTGTGACACCTAATCCCTAACCCTAATTCTAAACCGCTAACCCTAACTCTAACCCTACATACAACCCTAACACTGACAGTAACCCTTACTTCTAACCCCAACGCTATGCCTAACAAAAACCCTAACCCTTGACCCTAACCCTTCACCCTAACCCCTAAGCCTTACGCTAACCCTTAACCCTAATCCTAATCCTAACCATTAAACCTAACCCTAGCTCTTAAAGCTAACCCTAAACCTTACCCTCACGACTGGACCTAACCCTGACACTAACCTAACACCTAACCCTAACCAGAACCCCTAAAGCTAACCCTGAACCCTATCCCTAACCCTAGCAGTAAACTTTAACCCTAAACCAAAGCCCAACCCTTAACCCTAATCCTATCCTTTTACCCTAAAACTAACCCCTAAACCTAACCCCTATACCTCACCCTAACTCTAACCCCAATCCTAATTCTAACCATACCCCTTCATAAAACACTAACTCCTAACCGCTAACCCTAACACTAACCAAAAACCCTAATCACTAATCCCTAACCCTAACGCTTAAACTTTACCCTAACCGTTAACCCTCACCCTAAATCTTAACACTGACCCTAAGCTTAACCTTTAACTCTAAGCCTAACCCTTAACCCTACAGTAAGGAAGACCCTTAATGCTAATGGGATCCCTTATCCCTAACCCTAACACTACAGCTAAAAATAACCCTAACCTTTGATCCTTAAACCTAACCCCTAACACTTACTTTATCCCCAAACCCTAACCCTAATCCTAAGCATTAAACCTAAACCTATCTCTTAACCCTAATGCTAGCCCTTACCCTAACGCCTAGATCTAACCCTAAATCTAACCTACCGCCTAATCCTAACCTTAAGCCCTAATGCTAACTCTAACCCTGAACCCTAAACCTACCCGTAACCCTTAACACTAACCCTATCCGTGAACCTTAACCCTGACCCTAACCATTACCCGCACCCAAGCATTTAACCCTGACCCTACCCCTAATCCTTAATGATAACCCTAACACTAAACCCTAACCCTAAGCCCAACACTTAACCCTAATCCTATCCCTTAACCCTAACCCTAACCCTAATTCTAACCCCTAAACGTAACCCTAACCGTGACCCGTAAACCTAACCCTAACCTCTAACACAAACCGTAGCACATAACTCTAACCCTAAAACTAACCCTAACCCTAACCCTAACCCTAAACCCTAACTCTTAACCTTAACCCTAAGCGTTAACTCTCACGCTAACCTTTAATCCTAACCCTAATCCTAATCTTCAACCCTAAACCTAACACTTAACCCTAACCCTGTACCAAACCCTAACCCCTCATCTTAAACCTAACCGTAAACCTCAACCCTAAACCAAAGTGTAACCGTTAAACCTAAGAGTAACCTTTAACCCTAACCCTAATCCCTAACCCTAAGCCCTCACCCTAACACTAAACTTCATCCTTAACCCTAACCAGAATCCTAACCCTAAATCTAATTCTCAGACTTCTTGTGTTCTTAGAGTTTAGAAAGCCTGCAATCCTCCCATCCCATGCGTGAAAGGAGGCTCTACCACTGTGTCCTGCATGAAACCCACGGGCCCATACCCAGAGTATGATAGAGTGGGTTCCCGGGTACAATCCCAGCCCCCTAAACTCCCCCCGCCCGCCTAATGCAGACACTGCCTGTGCGCTAAGCATAAAAAATACCTTTAACAGATAACCCTAACCCTGAACATAACACCCAACCCTCTTCCTATTTCTCCCCTTAACACGTAAACCTCACCGTGCGCCTAACTTTAACCTCTTATCCTAACGTTAATGCATAACCCATTTCCTGAGAACAACCCCTATCCCATAATTCTAACCCTATCTCTTAGTCATCACTGTGACACCTAATCCCTAACCCTAATTCTAAACCGCTAACCCTAACTGTAAGCCTACCTACAACCCTGACACTGACAGTAACCCTTACTTCTAACCCCAACGCTATGCCTAACAAAAACCCTAACCCTTGACCCTAACCCTTCACCCTAACCCCTAAGCCTTACCCTAACCCTTAACCCTAATCCTAATCCTAACCATTAAACCTAACCCTAGCTCTTAAAGCTAAGCCTAAACCTTATCCTCACGACTAGACCTAACCCTGACACTAACCTAACACCTAACCCTAACCAGAACCCCTAAAGCTAACCCTGAACCCTATCCCTAACCCTAGCAGTAAACGTTAACCCTAAACCTAAGCCCAACCCGTAACCCTAATCCTATCCTTTTACCCTAAAACTAACCCCTAAACCTAACCCCTATACCTCACCCTAACTCTAACCCCAGTCCTAATTCTAACCATATCCCTTCATAAAACACTAACTCCTACCCGCTAACACTAACACTAACCAAAAACCCTAAGCACTAATCCCTAACCTTAACGCTTAACCTTTACCCTAACCGTTAACCCTCACCCTAAATCTTAACACTGATCCTAAGCTTAACCTTTAACTCTAAGCCTAACCCTTAACCCTACAGTAAGGAAGACCCGTAATGCTAATGGGATCCCTTATCCCTAACCCTAACACTACAGCTAAAAATAACCCTAACCTTTGATCCTTAAACCTAACCCCTAACACTTACTTCAACCCCAAACTCTAACCCTAATCCTAAGCATTAAACCTAACCCTATCTCTTAACCCTTCGCTAGCCCTTACCCTAACGCCTAGATCTAACCCTAAATCTAACCTACCGCCTAATCCTAACCTTAAGCCCTAATGCTAACTCTAACCCTGAACGCTAAACCTACCCGTAACCCTTAACACTAACCCTATCCGTGAACCTTAACCCTGACCCTAACCATTACCCGCACCCAAGCATTTAACCCTGACCCTACCCCTAATCCTTAATGATAACCCTAACAGTAACCCTAACCCGAAGCCCAACACTTAACCCTAATCCTATCCCTTAACCCTAACCCTAACCCTAACCCTAATGCTAACCCCTAAACCTAACCCTAACTGTCACCAGAAAACCTAACCGTAACCTCTAACACAAACCACAGCACATAACTCTAACCCTAAAACTAACCCTAACCCTAACCCTAAACCCTAACACTTAACCTTAATACTAAGCGTTAACTCTCACGCTAACCTTTAATCCTAACCCTAATCCTAATCTTCAACCCTAAACCTAACACTTAACCCTAACCCTGTACCAAACCCTAACCCTTCATCTTAACCCTAACCGTAAACCTCAACCCGAAACCAAAGTGTAACCGTTAAACCTAAGAGTAACCTTTAACCCTAACCCTAATCCCTACCCCTAAGCCCTCACCCTAACACTAAACTTCATCCTTAACCCTAACCAAAATCCTAACCCTAAATCTAATTCTCAGACTTCTTGCTTTCTTAGAGTTTAGAAAGCCTGCAATCCTCCCATGCCATGCGTGAAAGGAGGCTCTACCACTGTGTCCTGCATGAAACCAACGGGCCCATACCCAGAGTATGATAGAGTGAGTTCCCGGGTACAATCCCAACCCCCTAAACTCCCCCCGCCCGCCTAATGCAGACAGGGCCCGTGCGCTAAGCATAAACAATACCTTGAACAGATAACCCTAACCCTGAACATAACACCCAACCCTGTTCCTATTTCTCCCCTTAACACGTAAACCTCACCGTGCGCCTAACTTTAACCTCTTATCCTAACGTTAATGCATAACCCATTTCCTGAGAACAACCCCTATCCCATAATTCTAACCCTATCTCCTAGTCATCACTGTGACACCTAATCCCTAACCCTAATTCTAAACCGCTAACCCTAACCGTAACCCTACCTACAACCCTAACACTGACAGTAACCCTTACTTCTAACCCCTACGCTATGCCTAACAAAAACCCTAACCCTTGACCCTAACCCTTCACCCTAACCCCTAAGCCTTAACCTAACCCTAACCCTAATCCTAATCCTAACCATTAAACCTAACCCTAGCTCTTAAAGCTAACCCTAAACCTTACCCTCACGACTGGACCTAACCCTGACACTAACCTAACACCTAACCCTAACCAGAACCCCTAAAGCTAAACCTCAACACTATCCCTAACCCTAGCAGTGAACTTTAACCCTAAACCTAAGCCCAACCCGTAACCCTAATCCTATCCTTTTACCCTAAAACTAACCCCTAAACCTAACCCCTATACCTCACCCTAACTCTAACCCCAATCCTAATTCTAACCATACCCCTTCATAAAACACTAACTCCTAACCGCTAACCCTAACACTAACCAAAAACCCTAATCACTAATCCCTAACCCTAACGCTTAACCTTTACCCTAACCGTTAACCCTCACCCTAAATCCTAACACTGACCCTAACCTTAACCTCTAACTCTAAGCCTAACCCTTAACCCTACAGTAAGGAAGACCCTTAATGCTGATGGGATCCCTTATCCCTAACCCTAACACTACAGCTAAAAATTACCCTAACCTTTGATCCTTAAACCTAACCCCTAACACTTACTTTAACCCCAAACCCTAACCCTAATCCTAAGCATTAAACCTAACCCTATCTCTTAACCCTAACGCTAGCCCTTACCCTAACGCCTAAATCTAACCCTAAATCTAACCTACCGCCTAATCCTAACCTTAAGCCCTAATGCTAACTCTAACCCTGAACCCTAAACCTACCCGTAACCCTTAACACTAACCCTATCCGTGAACCTTAACCCTGACCCTAACCATTAGCCGCACCCAAGCATTTAACCCTGACCCTACCCCTAATCCTTAATGATAACCCTAACACTAAACCCTAACCCTAAGCCCAACACTTAACCCTAATCCTATCCCTTAACCCTAACCCTAATGCTAACCCCTAAACGTAACCCTAACCGTGACCAGTAAACCTAACCCTAACCTCTAACACAAACCATAGCACATAACTCTAACCCTAAAACTAACCCTAACCTTAACCCTAAACCCTAACTCTTAACCTTAACCCTAAGCGTAATCTCTCACGCTAACCTTTAATCCTAACCCTAATCCTAATCTTCAACCCTAAACCTAACACTTAACCCTAACCGTGTACCTAACCCTAACCCCTCATCTTAACCCTAACCGTAAACCTCAACCCTAACCCTAACCCTAACCCCTAACCGTAACCCTAACACTAACCCTCTAACCCTAACCCTAACCCCTAACCCTAACCCTAACCCTAACCCCCAAA